>NW_023995599.1:10000-94913 GCF_015586225.1 Lucilia sericata | reverse complement strand
TTTGGACTCCGTCCTCTTTAAGTCTACAAGTCTTAACTTCAAAACAAATGTACATTCTGGGAAAATATCTCTAAATCTGTTTCAAAAATACACATAAATTAAACCTTTTAAATTCTCTTCCAGTGATTTTTGGATTTATAGTACTTTTCAAGTCTAATTCGTACCTAGTACATGTACAAAAAGCACCAACATTTTGTTTACCCTCAAAGCAACAACTATAAATAATTTCGCAACTCTTTTTTCTCATTATTGTAATTCATGCGTGTATATTTAATCCCGTGGTTCTGTTACTTTCAACCCCATAAATTATTTGTTGCTTTTGTGTTTACGTATGAATGGCGATGTGCAATATTTACAGCAATTTGAAACAGACAATATCTACATGGTATGTGTAAATATTCATTTAGAAACAATCAAATCTTCATATATGTGTTTGCTGTTGTTGTTTATCTCTTTCGTTTTGATATTCCAACAATTGTAATTGTTTTTTTTTTTCACTGACGATTCTACGCAATTTTCTATTAGTTACGCATGTTTTTTTCTCTTATTTTTTGTTTCTTATGGTGTTATTCTTGTGCCTTGTTTAGTTGTTTTGTGCTTTATTGTTTTGGTACTTTTTTATTGTGCTGTATGTATGTGAGCACTTACAAATGTATTGACCCATTATAAACAAGATTTCTATAAAAATTATTTCTTGTGTTTTTTTATTAGTTTTTTTTTCAATTATAGTTTTTATTTTTCATTTACATCTTTGAATTTTTGAGTCCAATTTATTTGTACTTATTAAAAATACATACACAATAGTACTCATACGTTGATTTATTTTTCTTTTTGGCCGAAATCGAGCATTGTTGTGTTGGTAATGAGGAAGGGAAAGAGAGTTTATTCTTAATTTTCTTAAGGAATCTCAGAGTGTTTAAGTGAGTGTAATGTTTGTTTTGTTGAATACAAGGCCACTGAGTGCTCAATGTTATACATTAATGATTGTTTTTATTTTGTTTTCTTTTTCTGTACCTTACACCACTGCGGTATAAATGGTTTGTGCAGATGTTTGTAACAATACAATTGTTATTGTGTTCTAGTTCAGTTCTAGTTCAGTTCTAGTTCAGTTCTAGTTCAGTTCTAGTTCAGTTCTAGTTCAGTTCTAGTTCAGTTCTAGTTCAGTTCTAGTTCAGTTCTAGTTCAGTTCTAGTTCAGTTCTAGTTCAGATCTAGTTCAGTTCTAGTTCAGATCTAGTTCAGTTCTAGTTCAGTTCTAGTTCAGTTCTAGTTCAGTTCTAGTTCAGTTCTAGTTCAGTTCTAGTTCAGTTCTAGTTCAGTTCTAGTTCAGTTCTAGTTCAGTTCTAGTTCAGTTCTAGTTCAGTTCTAGTTCAGTTCTAGTTCAGTTCAGTTCTAGTTCCAGTTCTAGTTCAGTTCTAGTTCAGTTCTAGTTCAGTTCTAGTTCAGTTCTAGTTCAGTTCTAGTTCAGTTCTAGTTCAGTTCTAGTCAGTCTAGTTCAGTTCTAGTTCAGTTCTAGTTCAGTTCTAGTTCAGTTCTAGTCGTTCTAGTTCAGTTCTAGTTCAGTTCTAGTTCAGTTCTAGTTCGTCTAGTTAAGTCTAGTTTCTAGTTCAGTTCTAGTTCATTTCCAATTCTGTTGTGGTTTAGCTTTCACGGTGTTGGTATCACCTAGTCGATCTCGACTGACTTTGTAATTTTCTTATAGTCATATTATTTTACTTTTTTGACATTAAATGGTTTATACGAACATTTTTCTTTATATTTGGCAATTCTGTATTGCTGAGAGAGATTATGTGTGCTACTCTCTCAATTTTACTTGAAGTTTTTTGAAACTGTTTTCTCTTATACTTTTTTACTGTTTTGGGGAATAATAGTAGCTTTTGTTAACTTATTTTATTTATAAAAGAAACCTGTGGTCGTTCCTTTAGCTTTATTGTAAAGCTTTGGAATACAAGCTTTTTCGTATAGTGTGCCGGTTTTTTAAAAGAAATGATTTATGTATTAAAATTGTATGTCTTAAATATTTCCTGTTAAGACAAATAGTTATGGATTATTACCTTAGAATAATTAAATCTACTTTTAAGTGGTAGCAAAAATGTTACCTAGAAATTCTTTTAAAAACAGTCTGTAAAATTTAAACGATTTATATCACATAAAAACCAAATAGAAGACAAATTTACACAGAATTTCTAATAAATTTAATTGAACAATTCGCCACATTGCAACATTTGTTCACACACCATTAAAATGCTACCACTCGATTCATAACAAACACAACGAATTTCTTATAGACCCCAGATACAACAAATATCTCTACATGAAAATTTTTTTAGACCTTTACGTAAATAAACAAAAAATACACATACAAACAGAAGGACAGACAATAAAAGCTAAACAAACAAACAAAAAAATTAACCAAACCGAACGAACAAAGAAAGAACCCAACAAAAAGCTAAGTGCCACATGCAATTTACCACTTGTCGAATGCAAAAACCAATCCAACCAAAAATCGAAACGAAAGAGAACATAATGGAGTATTTACAGCAAAAAGCTATTATAAAGCATCATGTGGCAAGGCGATGTAGAGTGGGGAGAGTGATACCAAAATATAAGCACTCATTGCATGGATCGAACGAATCGGCGGATATAGTAAAAATCGAAAAGAAAACTGTTGCTATTACTCAGGCAGACAGCTAAAACAACTTGAGAACACATGTAACAAACAATGAGTGGGGGCTGGTGATGATGAGAGATATGCATTTGTATCAAAGAGTACAGTAAGGGTAACGAAAGCGCATGTAGGGAGATTATTAAAGTATAAGAGATTTTATTTGTAGTAACAGGGATGCCAAATGTTTAATATTAATATTTTTACAAGAATTACCCAGCTTTCAACAGTTTAGCACTAGTTGAAGTTCGATTCTAGTTCAATTCTAATTTAGTTCTAGTTCAGTTCTAGTTCAGTTCTAGTTCAGTTCTAGTTCAGTTCTAGTTCAGTTCTAGTTCAGTTCTAGTTCACTTCTAGTTCAGTTCTAGTTCAGTTCTAGTTCAGTTCTAGTTCAGTTCTAGTTCAGTTCTAGTTCAGTTCTAGTTCAGTTCTAGTTCAGTTCTAGTTCAGTTCTAGTTCAGTTCAAGTTCAGTTCTAGTTCAGTTCTAGTTCAGTTCTAGTCAGTTTCTAGTTCAGTTCTAGTTCAGTTCTAGTTCAGTTCTAGTTCAGTTCTAGTTCAGTTCAGTTCTAGTTCAGTTCTAGTTCAGTTCTAGTTCAGTTCTAGTTCAGTTTCTAGTTCAGTTAGTCAGTTCTAGTTCAGTTCTAGTTCAGTTCTAGTTCAGTTCTAGTTCAGTTAGTTCTAGTTCAGTTCTAGTTCAGTCATTCTAGTTCAGTCTATTCAGTTCTAGTTCAATTCTAGTTTCAGTTCTAGTTCAGTTCTAGTTCAGTTCTAGTTCAGTTCTAGTTCAGTTCTAGTTTTTCAGTTCTAGTTCAGTTCTAGTTCAGTTCTAGTTCAGTTCTAGTTCAGTTCTAGTTCAGTTCTAGTTCAGTTCTAGTTCAGTTCTAGTTCAGTTCTAGTTCAGTTCTAGTTCAGTTCTAGTTCAGTTCTAGTTCAGTTCTAGTTCAGTTCTAGTTCAGTTCTAGTTCAGTTCTAGTTCAGTTCTAGTTCAGTTCTAGTTCAGTTCTAGTTCAGTTCTAGTTAGTTCTAGTTCAGTTCTAGTTCAGTTCTAGTTCAGTTCTAGTTCAGTTCTAGTTCAGTTCTAGTTCAGTTCTAGTTCAGTTCTAGTTCAGTTCTAGTTCAGTTCTAGTTCAGTTCTAGTTCAGTTCTAGTTCAGTTCTAGTTCAGTTCTAGTTCAGTTCTAGTTCAGTTCTAGTTCAGTTCTAGTTCAGTTCTAGTTCAGTTCTAGTTCAGTTCTAGTTCAGTTCTAGTTCAGTTCTAGTTCAGTTCTAGTTCAGTTCTAGTTCAGTTCTAGTTCAGTTCTAGTTCAGTTCTAGTTCAGTTCTAGTTCAGTTCTAGTTCACTTCTAGTTCACTTCTAGTTCATTTCTAGTTCAGTTCTAGTTCAGTTCTAGTTCAGTTCTAGTTCAGTTCTAGTTCAGTTCTAGTTCAGTTCTAGTTCAGTTCTAGTTCAGTTCTAGTTCAGTTCTAGTTCAGTTCTAGTTCAGTTCTAGTTCAGTTCTAGTTCAGTTTCTAGTTCAGTTCTAGTTCAGTTCTAGTTCAGTTCTAGTTCAGTTCTAGTTCAGTTCTAGTTCAGTTCTAGTTCAGTTCTAGTTCAGTTCTAGTTCAGTTCTAGTTCAGTTCTAGTTCAGTTCTAGTTCAGTTCTAGTTCAGTTCTAGTTCAGTTCTAGTTCAGTCTAGTTCAGTTCTAGTTCAGTTCTAGTTCAGTTCTAGTTCAGTTCTAGTTCAGTTCTAGTTCAGTTCTAGTTCAGTTCTAGTTCAGTTCTAGTTTAGTTCTAGTTGAGTTCTAGTTCATTTCTGCCTTAATTGTAGATTTGTTTTTACAAAATTTTTAATTGGTTATTCTATTTTTTAATTTTGAACTCTTGGCAACTCTACAATATCCAGAACTTTATAGTTAAGAGATACTTCTTAACAGCAAAAGCTGTAACATATGGTAATTGTAATAAAATTTAAACGAATTGGACAAATTATAAAAAAATTTAAAGATACATGATGAAAATTTGATTAAAACTAATCTAACCTGGTTTTAGCAATAAAATAGTTTGTTCAAAAAAAAAAAAAAGATTTTTAAGTCAAAAGCTTTTACTGGAAAAGAGCATTCACATTTTCCTGTTGCTATATTTTGGTATTGTTTTCTTGTCGTTTTATGTCTCTTTGGCTGTGAGTAGAAGAGTTCTGCCGCTGTGTATACGGCGGTGTTTATATTATTATTAACTTTTGCTCAAGTGGCCAAAATAATATCTAAATGGAAATGAAAACAAAAAATGCTTTCAAGCCAACTTGTCTGCTCGTAGTAGTTGTTGTGTATATTGGTAGTAGTGGCAGTAGTAGTAGAACAAAGTAATAATTTCCAGCAGCAGCCACAGACCGAAAAAAGGTTGTTAAAGTAAATGCGAATTTCAAACATAAAATTATAACATTTTGCTGGCTTTGGAAAAAACGTCGGAAGAAAAGCAAAATAATATAAATATAATAAAATTAATTACAATTTGCTGGTTTTATCATAAAAATTTTAAATAAAATTAATAAAATTAAATTTTCGAAATAATGGTGCTTTTAATGAAATGAAATGTAAAGAAAAGTGAAATTAAAAAATAAAAATCAAATAAAGTGTTAAAAGATATGAAATAATAAAAAAAACATGAAAAAATTATGAAATTTAAAGAAGAATTTTGAAAATTAAATTTGTGTTTTTTTAAAATCAAGAAAAGTATGAAAAATTGCATTTAATTAAAAATAAGTGAAAGAATATAAAAATAAATTGAAATTATGAAAAATTAAAAAAGAAAACAAATTTGAAAAAATAAATGTTTAAGCTAAATCTTTTAAATTTGAAGATTATAGACATTTACATAAAGTGAAAATTTCTGGAAATTTTGTTTAAAAACTTAAGATATTTACTAAAAGCAAAATTGTGAAAAATTAATCTTGTATTTTATTTTTGAGAAAAAATCTTTTTCTTCTTTGGTGTTTTTCAGTTTTCTATTCCCAAATAATTTGTATCTTTAACTTTTTTCGTAGTTTTTTTTTGCTACATTGTGTACACACAATAATAATTGCACCTGCGTATAATGTATGTGTATCAACCACTACATTTACATATTTAAAACATATACATACAGACTGAGACACTGAGGAAACAACAAAAAGAAAAACAAAGTAAACAACAAACATTGTTACATTTATGTGTATGTGTGTTTAAAGAGAAATGGCATTCATAGTTTGTTATTAAATTTTTCTGTTGTTATTGTTTTATTAAAATTTTTTTAGTTGTTGTTTTTTGTTTTGTTTTGGGGTTAATCGAGCTTAGGGGGTATGAAGAGAAAAACAAAAGAAGAATAAAACAGTTTTTTTTTTTTGTTAATTTCGGTTTTTACTTTTTATGTGGATGAAAATGGTTTATTTAAAGCTTTAGGAAATCCTTAAAATATACATATGTATGTGTATTCTCAAACACACAGTCATGAAAGCATACCATAAAACCGTTAGAGACAGACACTTATATAAACAAGACACTCATACACGCTAACTTGCTCACAAAGAGAGAAACTTGTTGTATGAATATTCATAATTAAAACGAGCTCATTATTACAAGGATAAAATTGTTAATTCCTTTTTTAAGAAAAGAAATACATTTTCTAGGATTTTTTAAAAGAACTGTTTTTTTGAATGACTGTAAATAGAACTGCTTATTATATATACATCTTTAATAAATGCTTTGAATTTTTGCAACGCCTTTTGTGAAATAATTAACGAAAAAACTCTATATATTTGTATGGAATGCAATGTTTTGACACTAGTTGAATTAATTACTACATTTTATATTTTATGAAAAGTGGAAAGAAATAATTTTAATTTGTCGGTGTCCCTTCGGTCTAATCATGCATGTTTTTTTCTTAAAACGTTCTACTTCTAGTTCAGTTCTAGTTTAGTTCCTAGTTCAGTCCTAGTTCAGTTATTTCAGTTCTAGTTCAGTTCTAGTTCAGTTCTAGTTCAGTTCTAATTCAGTTCTAGTTCAGTTCTAGTTCAGTTCTAATTCAGTTCTAGTTCAGTTCTTGTTCAGTTCTAGTTCATTCTAGTTCAGTTCTAGTTCAGTTCTAGTTCAGTTCTAGTTCAGTTCTAGTTCAGTTCTAGTTCAGTTCTAGTTCAGTTCTAGTTCAGTTCTAGTTCAGTTCTAGTTCAGTTCTAGTTCAGTTCTAGTTCAGTTCTAGTTCAGTCCTAGTTCAGTTATAGTTCTAGTTCAGTTCTAGTTCAGTTCTAGTTCAGTTCTAGTTCAGTTCTAGTTCAGTTCTAGTTCAGTTCTAGTTCAGTTCTAGTTCAGTTCTAGTTCAGTTCTAGTTCAGTTCTAGTTCAGTTCTAGTTCAGTTCTAGTTCAGTTCTAGTTCAGTTCTAGTTCAGTTCTAGTTCAGTTCTAGTTCAGTTCTAGTTCAGTTCTAGTTGAGTTCTAGTTCAGTTCTAGTTCAGTTCTAGTTCAGTTCTAGTTCAGTTCTTGTTCAGTTCTAGTTCAGTTCTAGTTCAGTTCTAGTTCAGTTCTAGTTCAGTTCTGGTTCAGTTCTAGTTCAGTTCTAGTTCAGTTCTAGTTCAGTTCTAGTTCAGTTCTAGTTCAGTTCTAGTTCAGTTCTAGTTCAGTTCTGGTTCAGTTCTAGTTCATTTCTAGTTCAGTTCTAGTTCAGTTCTAGTTCAGTTCTAGTTCAGTTCTAGTTCAGTTCTAGTTCAGTTCTAGTTCAGTTCTAGTTCAGTTCTAATTCAGTTATAGTTCAGTTATAGTTCAGTTCTAGTTCAGTTCTAATTCAGTTCTAGTTCAGTTCTAGTTCAGTTCTAGTTCGTTCTAGTTCAGTTCTAGTTCAGTTCTAGTTCATTCTAGTTCAGTTCTAGTTCAGTTCTAGTTCAGTTCTAGTTCAGTTCTAGTTCAGTTCTAGTTCAGTTCTAGTTCAGTTCTAGTTCAGTTCTAGTTCAGTTCTAGTTCAGTTCTAGTTCAGTTCTAGTTCAGTTCTAGTTCAGTTCTAGTTCAGTTCTAGTTCAGTTCTAGTTCAGTTCTAGTTCAGTTCTAGTTCAGTTCTAGTTCAGTTCTAGTTCAGTTCTAGTTCAGTTCTAGTTCAGTTCTAGTTCAGTTCTAGTTCAGTTCTAGTTCAGTTCTAGTTCAGTTTCTAGTTCAGTTCTAGTTCAGTTCTAGTTCAGTTCTAGTTCAGTTCTAGTTCAGTTCTAGTTCAGTTCTAGTTCAGTTCTAGTTCAGTTCTAGTTCAGTTCTAGTTCAGTTCTAGTTCAGTTCTAGTTCAGTTCTAGTTCAGTTCTAGTTCAGTTCTAGTTCAGTTTAGTTCAGTTCTAGTTCAGTTCTAGTTCAGTTCTAGTTCAGTTCTAGTTCAGTTCTAGTTCAGTTCTAGTTCAGTTTTCAGTTCAGTTCAGTTCAGTTCTAGTTCAGTTCTAGTTCAGTTCTAGTTCAGTTCTAGTTCAGTTCTAGTTCAGTTCTAGTTCAGTTCTAGTTCAGTTCTAGTTCAGTTTCTAGTTCAGTTTCTAGTTCAGTTCAGTTCTAGTTCAGTTCTAGTTCAGTTCTAGTTCAGTTCTAGTTCAGTTCTAGTTTCAGTTCTAGTTCAGTTTCTAGTTCAGTTCTAGTTCAGTTCTAGTTCAGTTCTAGTTCAGTTCTAGTTCAGTTCAGTTCTAGTTTCAGTTCTAGTTCAGTTCTAGTTCAGTTTCTAGTTCAGTTCTAGTTCAGTTCTAGTTCAGTTCTTTCAGTTCTAGTTCAGTTCTAGTTCAGTTCTAGTTCAGTTCTAGTTTCTAGTTCAGTTCTAGTTCAGTTCTAGTTCAGTTCTAGTTCATTCTAGTTCAGTTCTAGTTCATTCTAGTTCAGTTCTAGTTCAGTTCTAGTTCAGTTCTAGTTCAGTTCTAGTTCAGTTCTAGTTCAGTTTCTAGTTCAGTTCTAGTTCATTCTATTCAGTTCTAGTTCAGTTCTAGTTCAGTTCTAGTTCAGTTCTAGTTCAGTTCTAGTTCAGTTCTAGTTCAGTTCTAGTTCAGTTCTAGTTCAGTTCTAGTTCAGTTTTAGTTCAGTTCTAGTTCAGTTCTAGTTCAGTTCGAGTTCAGTTCTAGTTCAGTTCTAGTTTCAGTTCTAGTTCAGTTCTAGTTCAGTTCTAGTTCAGTTCGAGTTCAGTTCTAGTTCAGTTCTAGTTCAGTTCTAGTTCAGTTCTAGTTCAGTTCTAGTTCAGTTCTAGTTCAGTTCTAGTTCAGTTTGGGTACAGTTCCAGTTTCTTTTTAGATTTTGTTTGTGACACAATAATTAGTTTTTGTATTACGCGTCAATAGTTTCGCGCTAGATATGAGTAGCTGTATGTCCGAAGACCAATATTATATGTGTTATCAATATCGTTTTGGCGACTCTGTTATCGCTATATTACCATGGATATTCCAAGAATCGTGTCCAGAGCTATATAAGACCACTCAGCAATATGCTATGAGTTTTGGAAGAATTCTCCTGCAAGCTTTAGTTTATCGAGGTTTGCGAAAATATGTTACACAATAGCGCGTAGGATGCAGTCAATGGTAGTCTTATGGGGTCTGAATGTAGCATCTTTCCAGCCTTCCAGCTAGTTATTAATATCTGTGAAATCTTATTGTTTTCAAATTATCGCTCTCTCAGACTGCAAGTCGGACTGCAAGAGCTCAATACCTGGAAATTTTTTTTCATCGGGACTGTTAATTGAATTCATGATTTCCTCCACGAGAACTACATTTTACTTATTTGTCGAGCTCGTTTTAACATGTCTGTAGATACAGTTATACACTATTAATTTAAGCTCTATTGAGATCAGATATTTTGCTTTTCCATAGTTCAATAGTTCGCCAGGTTTGGAATTATTTACTTTTGGTTACTTAAAGTTTTTTAAATTTTGGTAAAAAACAATAGTCTATCTTGACTGATCATATGATATTTCCAATGTGTATTTTTAAGTGTTTTAATAACAGTTTAATAACTTGGCCACTCTGCAAGAAACATATTTTATTTTTCGTAGAATTAAAATATTTTGTCACACAAATTGTATTAAATTTAAGCAATGACATGGAAAATATTATCAATGTAATAATATCTTTCTTTTTCTGCCCAAAAACCAGTCTTCTTACAAAAACGACTTTGTTTTGTAGTTCAATTATCAACCCATATACAGTGCAACGTATAATATGAGTATATTTTTTTTTTATTTCTTAACCCACTCATATTTTTATTTTTAACCTGTATTGTTTAAGTATTTTTTCAATTTATTTGTTAGTTGTTTTTAATAATTTTTTCCATCTTGTTCTACGTTTTTAATTTTCTGTAACTTCATTCATTTATCGTCAAATAAACGAAACAAAAAACACTGAATATATTCAATAAGGATCAATAGTCGTATTATTTTGATTCTTTATTGTGTTGTATATTGAATTGGTGTATCGAAGTATTTGAAAATAAATAAAAAAAAATAGGCAGGAGGCATATAAGGGCGATGATTGAGTTTAAGCGGGTCAAGGCAACCTTGTTGACCAAGAGGGAAATTTTTAACGCTAATTGGTTATAAAAATATGTACCAAATTTCTGAAATAAGCTTGAAGATTCTTTTAAGAAAACATTTTCCTGCTAGATCCATTCGAAACTTAAAGTTTCGTAATATTTTAGTTGCATTAATAATTTTAATTAAATATTTATTCAATATTGCCATTCTTTATCTTCGCTACGAACTTTTTAAATTATTTTCCATTTGCTACGTGCCTTCGTTTGTTTATCACTGCTGCAGACAGAAGAGGCGTAGTATAAATATTATTTAATCTCTTTGCTTTGTTGCATGCAACAGTATATTGGCTTTATGTCTACGTGTATTTATTTTTTCATATTAAAAAAAAAAAATAAAGTTATAAAATATATAAAAATATAATTGAATTAGGGATTTGCTAAATAAATGCACGTTAATTTAATTAAAATGAAATGCATTTTAAAGCGCAATATTTGAAATTATCCTGAGCGTATTGTTTCACTAAATAAATACTCCGGACAATTTTAATTGTTATTTATGGGAAACCGTTTTCTACCATTTTACGATTTTTTGTTATTATACTTTGGATCTAGTTCAGTTATAGTTTACTTATATTCAGTTCTAGTTCAGTTCTAGTTCAGTTCTAGTTCAGTTCTAGTTCAGTTCTAGTTCAGTTCTAGTTCAGTTCTAGTTCAGTTCTAGTTCAGTTCTAGTTCAGTTCTAGTTCAGTTCTAGTTCAGTTCTAGTTCAGTTCTAGTTCAGTTCTAGTTCAGTTCTAGTTCAGTTCTAGTTCAGTTCTAGTTCAGTTCTAGTTCAGTTCTAGTTCAGTTCTAGTTCAGTTCTAGTTCAGTTCTAGTTCAGTTCTAGTTCAGTTCTAGTTCAGTTCTAGTTCAGTTCTAGTTCAGTTCTAGTTCAGTTCTAGTTCAGTTCTAGTTCAGTTCTAGTTCAGTTCTAGTTCAGTTCTAGTTCAGTTCTAGTTCAGTTCTAGTTCAGTTCTAGTTCAGTTCTAGTTCAGTTCTAGTTCAGTAGTTCAGTTCTAGTTCAGTTCTAGTTCAGTTCTAGTTCAGTTCTAGTTCAGTTCTAGTTCAGTTCTAGTTCAGTTCTAGTTCAGTTCTAGTTCAGTTCTAGTTCAGTTCTAGTTCAGTTCTAGTTCAGTTCTAGTTCAGTTCTAGTTCAGTTCTAGTTCAGTTCTAGTTCAGTTCTAGTTCAGTTCTAGTTCAGTTCTAGTTAGTTCTAGTTCAGTTCTAGTTCAGTTCTAGTTCAGTTCTAGTTCAGTTCTAGTTCAGTTCTAGTTCAGTTCTAGTTCAGTTCTAGTTCAGTTCTAGTTCAGTTCTAGTTCAGTTCTAGTTCAGTTCTAGTTCAGTTCTAGTTCAGTTCTAGTTCAGTTCTAGTTCAGTTCTAGTTCAGTTTCTAGTTCAGTTCTAGTTCAGTTCTAGTTCAGTTCTAGTTCAGTTCTAGTTCAGTTCTAGTTCAGTTCTAGTTCAGTTCTAGTTCAGTTCTAGTTCAGTTCTAGTTCAGTTTAGTTCAGTTCTAGTTCAGTTCTAGTTCAGTTCTAGTTCAGTTCTAGTTCAGTTCTAGTTCAGTTCTAGTTCAGTTCTAGTTCAGTTCTAGTTCAGTTCTAGTTCAGTTCTAGTTCAGTTCTAGTTCAGTTCTAGTTCAGTTCTAGTTCAGTTCTAGTTCAGTTCTAGTTCAGTTCTAGTTCAGTTCTAGTTCAGTTCTAGTTCAGTTCTAGTTCAGTTCTAGTTCAGTTCTAGTTCAGTTCTAGTTCAGTTCTAGTTCAGTTCTAGTTCAGTTCTAGTTCAGTTCTAGTTCAGTTCTAGTTCAGTTCTAGTTCAGTTCTAGTTCAGTTCTAGTTCAGTTCTAGTTCAGTTCTAGTTCAGTTCTAGTTCAGTTCTAGTTCAGTTCTAGTTCAGTTCTAGTTCAGTTCTAGTTCAGTTCTAGTTCAGTTCTAGTTCAGTTCTAGTTCAGTTCTAGTTCAGTTCTAGTTCAGTTCTAGTTCAGTTCTAGTTCAGTTCTAGTTCAGTTCTAGTTCAGTTCTAGTTCAGTTCTAGTTCAGTTCTAGTTCAGTTCTAGTTCAGTTCTAGTTCAGTTCTAGTTCAGTTCTAGTTCAGTTCTAGTTCAGTTCTAGTTCAGTTCTAGTTCAGTTCTAGTTCAGTTCTAGTTCAGTTCTAGTTCTAGTTCAGTTCTAGTTCAGTTCTAGTTCAGTTCTAGTTCAGTTCTAGTTCAGTTCTAGTTCAGTTCTAGTTCAGTTCTATTTCAGTTCTAGTTCAGTTCTAGTTCAGTTCTAGTTCAGTTCTAGTTCAGTTCTAGTTCAGTTCTAGTTCAGTTCTAGTTCAGTTCTAGTTTTCAGTTCTAGTTCAGTTCTAGTTCAGTTAGTTCAGTTCTAGTTCAGTTCTGTTCATTCTAGTTCAGTTTCTAGTTCAGTTCTAGTTCAGTTCTAGTTCAGTTCTAGTTCAGTTCTAGTTCAGTTCTAGTTCAGTTCTAGTTCAGTTCTAGTTCAGTTCTAGTTCATTTCTAGTACAGTTCTAGTTCAGCTAAAGTAAAGAAAGATATTTGAAGATTGTACTGAATATTCTTAAATTGAAATGTCTGGTTCTCAGTAGTTTTTGGTGTACTGTAATGATTTCTTTAGTATGATTTTTTCCCCCTGGGGCAGTTTGGATCTTTAAGTCTTTACTTTTAATAATTTGTGACATAGTCCTTGGCTGATGCCTTAGAAATTTATTGATTTTTGTAAGTAAGCATTTAGTGTTACAACAATAGAAACCAACATTAATGAACATTAAGGGAAGTAATTGTGTGTTAATATATGTTGATAAGATATATTTACGTAATTAGAGGTTTTTCTTAATTTACAATATATCTTAAGTATTTCAATTGCATTTTTTGTTTGTGCTGAAAATGTATACACCCACGTACTTATACGTACCTATATCTTAAACTGCACGAAAACATAGTACAGTAATGTTGGAATTGAGACTGCCTTAAAAATGAATAAAATATTAATGGTGATATTTATATCCCATCAAGACGGATTAAATTCCTCAGCACACAACTAATTTTACTAGACTAAAATGGAAACTTGGACGAACTGAAATATTTTTATCAAACTGCTGAAAATATTACAATGCCTTTAAGTCAGATATACATATGTAGTTCAATATTTTTAACATTTATAATGGGTCAACTAAAATACGAACTGGAGTTACTTTCATATTTGAAACATTCCTATATCTTTTTTGATAACGACTTCTTTTTAAAGAAGAAAAATCTAATCACAACGAAATGATTTGGCATGAAAACTAGACATGTTTTCTTATTTAAAGTTCATATTTTACCTTAATCCCCTTTTCTTTTTCTACACTACTACCACTTAGTTTAAGTGAAAATAAAAGATTTTTAATAGTTTCAGTTCCTTAATCCTTGTAAACTGATGTGAAGTTCATACTTGAGTTTGACACTTATATTTCCTCTCTCGCATGAAAAGGAAATGTCTAAAAACTATAATGTGTAATGGGGGAAAAATAACTGAAACTGAAAGAACAGAAGGATAACCTTCTTTACTTTTATACATATATTTTTTAATTTCCTATTAAAAAGTAAAAAAAAAACGTGAAACGAAACAGACAAAACTGAACACAAGTGGAAAATGTACATATAAAAAATGAATATAAAAGATTAGTAAGACAATACCTATTATAAAGTGACCTACAGCAATTACTGTTAGCTTCTTTAAAGTGATTTTAGAATATAAGATTATATAACGTTGTATAATCTTTGATTACTCAATAGCATTTTGTAGATCAGGCATGAAATATATAGTCTACTCTATAGTCTATTCTGTAGTCTAGTCTATAGTCTAGTCTATAGTCTAGTCTATAGTCTAGTCTATAGTCTAGTCTATAGTCTAGTCTATAGTCTAGTCTATAGTCTAGTCTATAGTCTAGTCTATAGTCTAGTCTACAGTCTAGTCTATAGTCTAGTCTATAGTCTAGTCTATAGTCTAGTCTATAGTCTAGTCTATAGTCTAGTCTATAGTCTAGTCTATAGTCTAGTCTATAGTCTAGTCTATAGTCTAGTCTATAGTCTAGTCTATAGTCTAGTCTATAGTCTAGTCTATAGTCTAGTCTATAGTCTAGTCTATAGTCTAGTCTATAGTCTAGTCTATAGTCTAGTCTATAGTCTAGTATATAGTCTAGTCTATAGTCTAGTATATAGTCTAGTCTATAGTCTAGTCTATTATCTAGTCTATGATCTAGTCAATAGTATAGTCTAAAGTTTAGTCTATAATGTAGTCACTAAATCGATTAATATACTCTCCCACCATAATAGTGTAGGGTATAAATGGTGTAAACTTATTTACGCAAGTATGACTGTATGTAAGCACTTAAGTTAAATAAATGTGTATGTATTAATTGTGGAATAACAAACTGTTGCTAACACACTCACTTGCAGCAAGGAGAAATTATAACAATGAGTATAAAAAAATATAAAAATAGCAGGATTTTAAAAGAAAGAAATCGTTTAGTTAAAGTAAATTAATATATTTAAGAATAAAAAAAGAAAATTAATGATCTCTTAGTTACATCTTACATTAACTTATAAAATTTAAGATTATATATTTATATCTATATATATATTTTTTTTTTTTTCAATTTAAAATGTTAAAATATTTTTATATTTTTTCATGCAAAATTTCAATATAGAATGTCTATGTAGGATTCGGAGTTATTTACTACTCATTTAAAATTAAAAAATCTCGATTTTTTTCCTAAATAAATAATTAAAATTTAAAATGACCCTGTAATACTAACATTACGTATGAGTTACATTTAATTTCTCAAAATTGCTCATACGCATGTTTCTTTGTTTACCTACTTTGAAGAAATACTAAAAATGTTCATACAAAACAATTAATTCCTTTAAGATACAATAATCTATAACGTACATACGTATCTTTTTTTATATTATCTCCTCTAAAAACCATTATTAAACGTAGAAAAATGTGTTTTGGAAAATTTGTATAAAATAAACGGCAAACAATAATAATCATACTCTCGTACAAAAAGTTATGCAAACATACACATAAATACAAACATTACAGCTATAACAAAAAGAAATCGTTGATTGAGTATAGACAGTGAGAAAGTATTGAGACAACAACAATAATAACAATAACAATATTCTATATGATTATTTAATCGAAATAAAGAAGAAGCTACTACGTCAGCAATAGAAGAGGAAGAGGAAACAGAAACAAGCACAAAAACAATCAAGAAGAAAAACAATAATAACAAAAATGAAAATTTTAACACACTCTTTTACTCATTTTCTTACCCTCTTACTCTCATTTTGTTACAGTACGTAACAGCTCTTACTAAAATAAATGAAAAAATAACGGAAATAAATGAATGAATGGGAATTGTTTGAATTTGTAAGAGTATAGGGGGAGGGAAATAGAGTTAAATCAAATTTATTGAATATTAAATAAAAATAAATGAAAAACAATAACATATGATAGAGAAAGACAGAAATTACGTACGTGTATTTATGTGGAATATATATATATAAAAAATATTAAACAATAATAAAGATATAATAACAAAATAGAAAAAATAATATAAACATTTAAGTGTCGATGATGTTGAAGTTAAACAACAAAATGTAGAATATTTTCTATAAAGAAAAGATTTGACTATAGACTAGAACTAGACTATAGACTAGACTATAGACTAGACTATAGACTAGACTATAGACTAGACTATAGACTAGACTATAGACTAGACTATAGACTAAGACTATAGTAACTATAGACTAACTAGACTAGACTATAGACTCGATCTAGACTAGACTATAGACTAGACTATAGACTAGCTATGATGACTATAGACTAGACTATAGACTAGACTATAGACTAGACTATAGACTAGACTATAGACTAGACTATAGACTAGACTATAGACTAGACTATAGACTAGACTATAGACTAGACTATAGACTAGACTATAGACTAGACTATAGACTAGACTATAGACTAGACTATAGACTAGACTATAGACTAGACTATAGACTAGACTATAGACTAGACTATAGACTAGACTATAGACTAGACTATAGACTAGACTATAGACTAGACTATAGACTAGACTATAGACTAGACTATAGACTAGACTATAGACTAGACTATAGACTAGACTATAGACTAGACTATAGACTAGACTATAGACTAGACTATAGACTAGACTATAGACTAGACTATAGACTAGACTATATACTAGACTATAGACTAGACTATAGACTAGACTATAGACTAGACTATAGACTAGACTATAGACTAGACTATAGACTAGACTATAGACTAGACTATAGACTAGACTATAGACTAGACTATAGACTAGACTATAGACTAGACTATAGACTAGACTATAGACTAGACTATAGACTAGACTATAGACTAGACTATAGACTAGACTATAGACTAGACTATAGACTAGACTATAGACTAGACTATAGACTACACTATAGACTAGACTAGACTATAGACTAGACTATAGACTACAATATAGACTAGACTAGACTATAGACTAGACTATAGACTAGACTAGACTATAGACTAGACTATAGACTAGACTATAGACTTGACTATAGACTAGACTATAGACTAGACTATAGACTAGACTATAGACTAAACTATAGACTAGACTATAGACTAGACTATAGACTAGACTATAGACTAGACTATAGACTAGACTATAGACTAGACTATAGACTAGACTATAGACTAGACTATAGACTAGACTATAGACTAGACTATAGACTAGACTATAGACTAGACTATAGACTAGACTATAGACTAGACTATAGACTAGACTATAGACTAGACTATGACTAGACTATAGACTAGACTATAGACTAGACTATAGACTAGACTATAGACTAGACTATAGACTAGACTATAGACTAGACTATAGACTAGACTATAGACTAGACTATAGACTAGACTATAGACTAGACTATAGACTAGACTATAGACTAGACTATAGACTAGACTATAGACTAGACTATAGACTAGACTATAGACTAGACTATAGACTAGACTATAGACTAGACTATAGACTAGACTATAGACTAGACTATAGACTAGACTATAGACTAGACTATAGACTAGACTATAGACTAGACTATAGACTAGACTATAGACTAGACTATAGACTAGACTATAGACTAGACTATAGACTAGACTATAGACTAGACTATAGACTAGACTATAGACTAGACTATAGACTAGACTATAGACTAGACTATAGACTAGACTATAGACTAGACTATAGACTAGACTATAGACTAGACTATAGACTAGACTATAGACTAGACTATAGACTAGACTATAGACTAGACTATAGACTAGACTATAGACTAGACTATAGACTAGACTATAGACTAGACTATAGACTAGACTATAGACTAGACTATAGACTAGACTATAGACTAGACTATAGACTAGACTATAGACTAGACTATAGACTAGACTATAGACTAGACTATAGACTAGACTATAGATTAGACTATAGACTAGACTATAGACTAGACTATAGACTAGAATATAGACTAGACTATAGACTAGACTATAGACTAGACTATAGACTAGACTATAGACTAGGCTATAGACTAGACTATAGACTAGACTATAGACTAGACTATAGACTAGACTATAGACTAGACTATAGACTAGACTATAGACTAGACTATAGACTAGACTATAGACTAGACTATAGACTAGACTATAGACTAGACTATAGACTAGACTATAGACTAGACTATAGACTAGACTATAGACTAGACTATAGACTAGACTATAGACTAGACTATAGACTAGACTATAGACTAGACTATAGACTAGACTATAGACTAGACTATAGACTAGACTATAGACTAGACTATAGACTAGACTATAGACTAGACTATAGACTAGACTATATACTAGACTATATACCAGACTATAGACTAGACTAAAGACTAGACTATAGACTAGACTATAGACTAGACTATAGACTAGACTATAGACTAGACTATAGACTAGACTATAGACTAGACTATAGACTAGACTATAGACTAGACTATAGACTAGACTATAGACTAGACTATAGACTAGACTATAGACTAGACTATAGACTAGACTATAGACTAGACTATAGACTAGACTATAGACTAGACTATAGACTAGACTATAGACTAGACTATAGACTAGACTATAGACTAGACTATAGACTAGACTATAGACTAGACTATAGACTAGACTATAGACTAGACTATAGACTAGACTATAGACTAGACTATAGACTAGACTATAGACTAGACTATAGACTAGACTATAGACTAGACTATAGACTAGACTATAGACTAGACTATAGACTATAGACTAGACTATAGACTAGACTATAGACTAGACTATAGACTAGACTATAGACTAGACTATAGACTAGACTATTGACTAAACTAGAAATTATTCATATTTTCTTCATAGAAAATATTCCATATTTGCTCTGAAGAAAATATTTTATTTATAAAAAATATTATGTTACATTATCCATCTCTGCAAATTAACACTATTCTACTTTATTCGCATTAAAATTTTGTTGCTTGTGCGACACTTTTTACATTTATTCCATTCTGGTCATTTAATGAAATTATAATTATAGGTAGTTTGTGATCATGAAATAAATAGTAAAACAGCTTTAGATTAAAAAAATAATCACTATGATAATTGTATGAGAGATAAAGATGATTATCAGTAGTCTGAAAATGATAAATATTTATAAACAAATTGTTGATTAACACATGCATTAACAAAATGTAGACACATTTCTACATAAGTATTCATGTGGATACATACAGATTAACATCGAAACTGTTATGTTCGACCATGCCAAATCTTTTATACCTTACAGTAAAATATTCATATATCTTTTATCGATATTAATTAGTTGATTAACGAGAACTTTTTATGGCGGATTATAATCTGATCCCTTTGTACCTCAATTTGTTAGACAAATTTGAAATTTTATCAAGTTATTAACGTTAATGTTATTTTATTAAGGAACATTAAATGTCTAAAGTCTAATTTGAAATGATTTTTCCAATTTTTAATTCCGTATAAGTCTTATCAATAGAGAATATTTATGGAAATCATTAATCCTGTATCTACTTCAGTTTGGACCATATTGTGTTTTCAATAGATGATGAATCGGCTGACAGTTGGTTGAATAATGATACAGAATATACATTTTTGTGAGACTACGTTTAATATTTTTTAGCTGTTACAAACGAACAGACAAAATCAATATACTTCCCATATATTTTGATGGTGGATATACAATTATCTTCATATGTATAAGAGTGTGTAAAAACATTTGTTATATTTATTTGGAAAATAAATATTCATATACAAGCTATTTAAATTTTTATTACTTTTGAGTAGACAAATTGTTAAGTACTTTAAATGTTTATACGTGAAATTTATGTTTTCTAAGTGGAGACCTTCAATAGAATGAATAATTCCAGATTCCTTATGCTAATAAGTTGTTTTCAATGACTTTTTGTCTAATATATTTAACTTAAATCTCTTTAATTTTAAAATTCTTTTTCATACTTTTACTATCAACCCTGTTAAATAGCCAAAAATACGCCAATGCAATTACGCGTGCTTTTTATTAATCTTTGCTATTGTACACGTTGAGGTGTACAATGTGATGGTCTAAACTAATCTTTCGTACTTTGTAAATTTGTTATCATTCCATTCCATTCCCTTCATTCGCAAAAACACTTGTTGTTTGTTTGTACTAAAGGGTTTTCTAATAAACCACATTATTACCCTGCAGTTTTTCAAAGACACAAAGTATCCTAGTAGTAGTTCTCTCAAATGTCTGAGGAAAATGAATACCTTTGGGTACTCTTTGTGAGGGAGCCATTAAGTGAATCGTTAGTGAAAAGACAATCGTCACTATAGGTTCTCAAAGTAATGTATAGGATCTTCAAGTAATGCACCATAACTTAGCACCTAAATAGTTACATAACACACCAACAGTAATCTATTGCAGAGGCAATCGTCCATTTGTACTCGATACGAAGTATTTGAGTCTAATTCTGTAACCCAAATGGTGACTAATAGCTTTAGTAAATCACTTCGAATTGCAGGGCGTAAGTTTCTTATTATCTTCAGTTATCTGTAGTTGTTGTAGTGGTTTTAATTATGTTTTCATTTTGTTGCCATGTTCAAGTTTGTAACGTAGACAAAGTGATTCTATGGCCAAGGAACAAGTTGAAGTGTCATTATACTACAAAATAATGTTTAACAAATAAATTGCTATCGTTTTGAAGTTTTAACGTGGTTTTCTATAAGTCTAATGGCTTAAATGTCCAATTAAATATTTAATGAAATTCAAGATTATTTTCTAAACTAAAAAGCTCACACTCATATAAAAAATGCAACGATTAAAGCAGATTTACTTTGTGAGATAATTTACAAAGTCCATCCCTCTTCTGAAGAGGGACAATAGGCCGCATTTTTAAAATACTTAACGTGTTTGCCTTATGCCTGAGATCATTTATTTAAAATCTAAGACTGACTCAGAATAAACTACGGTCAATATTTTTAAGAGTTATATACAATATAACTTCTATTAAAACCACTTTTTTTCAACAAGGACTTTTTAAATAGAGAACTTTTTTAAATTATATAAAAAATACTTATTTTATACATAATTTCTAGGGTTTAATTGTACAGTATGTACTTTTAATCAAATACAAAATATGTATGTACTTGTTGCTGTTGTTATATGGAGCTGTACTAAAAATAAATATAAATTTTTAGTACATACTTTGATATTTAACCATATTGTTGTTGTTGACTATTCAAGTGTAAGTGGGTCGTTAATGTCATTATTATAATATCCATTAAACTTCATTAAATGCTGTTAATAAATAATAATAATAAAAATTTAATTTAAGTTAAGAAAATAAAAATTAAACTTAAAGGAAATTATGTTATTTTAAAGCAATTTAAAAAATTCTTTTCTAGATCTTAAGAAACACAAATAGACTAATATTTAAGTATATACAATTTTGCTAGAAAAACCTGAACTCCGCTTAATTTTCCATAATTTAAAAATCGTCTTGTTTAATTCTGTTAATGAGATATTCTTTGAAGTTATCATACAAATTACTTCCCTTCACCCTTAAGAATATATCAAACATCTATCTGTGGTTGATTTAAAACAAAAATTCATTAGAAAAATTATATTCAAAATTGTTTTTGTACTAAAACATTCTAAATTAGACCAATAAACAAATAACAAAAAAATAAAAACAAGAAAATAAATAACAGGGATGGAAAATCAAGTAAATGCTATTGTAACTTATGAACTAATCATTAGTCACATAAGTTTTAGTTAAGTCCTAGCTAAGTTCTGGTTAAGTTATAGTTCAGTTATCGTTCAATTTTAGTTTAGTTCAGTTCTAGTTCAGTTCTAGTTCAGTTCTAGTTCAGTTCTAGTTCAGTTCTAGTTCAGTTCTAGTTCAGTTCTAGTTCAGTTCTAGTTCAGTTCTAGTTCAGTTCTAGTTCAGTTCTAGTTCAGTTCTAGTTCAGTTCTAGTTCAGTTCTAGTTCAGTTCTAGTTCAGGTTCTAGTTCAGTTCTAGTTCAGTTCTAGTTCAGTTCTAGTTCAGTTCTAGTTCAGTTCTAGTTCAGTTCTAGTTCAGTTCTAGTTCAGTTCTAGTTCAGTTCTAGTTCAGTTCTAGTTCAGTTCTAGTTCAGTTCTAGTTCAGTTCTAGTTCAGTTCTAGTTCAGTTCTAGTTCAGTTCTAGTTCAGTTCTAGTTCAGTTCTAGTTCAGTTCTAGTTCAGTTCTAGTTCAGTTCTAGTTCAGTTCTAGTTCAGTTCTAGTTCAGTTCTAGTTCAGTTCTAGTTCAGTTCTAGTTCAGTTCTAGTTCAGTTCTAGTTCAGTTCTAGTTCAGTTCTAGTTCAGTTCTAGTTCAGTTCTAGTTCAGTTCTAGTTCAGTTCTAGTTCAGTTCTAGTTCAGTTCTAGTTCAGTTCTAGTTCAGTTCTAGTTCAGTTCTAGTTCAGTTCTAGTTCAGTTCTAGTTCAGTTCTAGTTCAGTTCTAGTTCAGTTCTAGTTCAGTTCTAGTTCAGTTCTAGTTCAGTTCTAGTTCAGTTCTAGTTCAGTTCTAGTTCAGTTCTAGTTCAGTTCTAGTTCAGTTCTAGTTCAGTTCTAGTTCAGTTCTAGTTCAGTTCTAGTTCAGTTCTAGTTCAGTTCTAGTTCAGTTCTAGTTCAGTTCTAGTTCAGTTCTAGTTCAGTTCTAGTTCAGTTCTAGTTCAGTTCTAGTTCAGTTCTAGTTCAGTTCTAGTTCAGTTCTAGTTCAGTTCTAGTTCAGTTCTAGTTCAGTTCTAGTTCAGTTCTAGTTCAGTTCTAGTTCAGTTCTAGTTCAGTTCTAGTTCAGTTTCTAGTTCAGTTCTAGTTCAGTTCTAGTTCAGTTCTAGTTCAGTTCTAGTTCAGTTCTAGTTCAGTTCTAGTTCAGTTCTAGTTCAGTTCTAGTTCAGTTCTAGTTCAGTTCTAGTTCAGTTCTAGTTCAGTTCTAGTTCAGTTCTAGTTCAGTTCTAGTTCAGTTCTAGTTCGGTTCTAGTTCAGTTCTAGTTCAGTTCTAGTTCAGTTCTAGTTCAGTTCTAGTTCGGTTCTAGTTCAGTTCTAGTTCAGTTCTAGTTCAGTTCTAGTTCAGTTCTAGTTCAGTTCTAGTTCAGTTCTAGTTCAGTTCTAGTTTAGTTCTAGTTCAGTTCTAGTTCAGTTCTAGTTCAGTTCTAGTTCAGTTCTAGTTCAGTTCTAGTTCAGTTCTAGTTCAGTTCTAGTTCAGTTCTAGTTCAGTTCTAGTTCAGTTCCAGTTCAGTTCTAGTTCTAGTTCAGTTCTAGTTCAGTTCTAGTTCAGTTCTAGTTCAGTTCTAGTTCAGTTCTAGTTCAGTTTAGTTCAGTTCTAGTTCAGTTCTAGTTCAGTTCTAGTTCAGTTCTAGTTCAGTTCAGTTCTAGTTCAGTTCTAGTTCAGTTCTAGTTCAGTTCTAGTTCAGTTCTAGTTCAGTTCTAGTTCAGTTCTAGTTCTAGTTCAGTTCTAGTTCAGTTCTAGTTCAGTTCTAGTTCAGTTCTAGTTCAGTTCTAGTTCAGTTCTAGTTCAGTTCTAGTTCAGTTCTAGTTCAGTTCTAGTTCTAGTTCAGTTCTAGTTCAGTTCTAGTTCAGTTCTAGTTCAGTTCTAGTTCAGTTCTAGTTCAGTTCTAGTTCAGTTCTAGTTCAGTTCTAGTTCAGTTCTAGTTCAGTTCTAGTTCAGTTCTAGTTCAGTTCTAGTTCAGTTCTAGTTCAGTTCTAGTTCAGTTCTAGTTCAGTTCTAGTTCAGTTCAGTTTCTAGTTCAGTTCTAGTTCTAGTTCAGTTCTAGTTCAGTTCTAGTTCAGTCTAGTTTCAGTTCTAGTTCAGTTCTAGTTCAGTTTCTAGTCAGTTCTAGTTCAGTTCTAGTTCAGTTCTAGTTCTAGTTCAGTTCTAGTTCAGTTCTAGTTCAGTTCTAGTTCAGTTCTAGTTCAGTTCTAGTTCAGTTCTAGTTCAGTTCTAGTTCAGTTCTAGTTCAGTTCTAGTTCAGTTCTAGTTCAGTTCTAGTTCAGTTCTAGTCAGTTCTAGTTCAGTTCAGTTCTAGTTCAGTTCTAGTTCAGTTCTAGTTCAGTTCTAGTTCAGTTCTAGTTCAGTTCTAGTTCAGTTCTAGTTCAGTTCTAGTTCAGTTCTGTTCAGTTCTAGTTCAGTTTCTAGTTCAGTTCTAGTTCAGTTCTAGTTCAGTTCTAGTTCAGTCTAGTTCAGTTCTAGTTCAGTTCTGTTCAGTTCTAGTTCAGTTCTATGTTCAGTTCTAGTTCAGTTCTAGTTCAGTTCTAGTTCAATTCTAGTTCAGTTCTAGTTCAGTTCTAGTTCAGTTCTAGTTCAGTTCTAGTTCAGTTCTAGTTCAGTCTAGTTCAGTTCTAGTTCAGTAGTTCTAGTTCAGTTCTAGTTCAGTTCTAGTTCAGTTCTAGTTCAGTTCTAGTTCAGTTCTAGTTCAGTTCTAGTTCAGTTCTAGTTCAGTTCTAGTTCAGTTCTAGTTCAGTTCTAGTTCAGTTCTAGTTCAGTTCTAGTTCAGTTCTAGTTCAGTTCTAGTTCAGTTCTAGTTCAGTTCTAGTTCAGTTCTAGTTCAGTTCTAGTTCAGTTCTAGTTCAGTTCTAGTTCAGTTCTAGTTCAGTTCTAGTTCAGTTTCTAGTTCAGTTCTAGTTCAGTTCTAGTTCAGTTCTAGTTCAGTTCTAGTTCAAATCTAGTTCAACTCTAGTTCAGTTCTAGTTTAGTTTTTGTTCAGTTCTAATTCTAGACAATATACTTGTAATCCTAAAAGAGATAAGCTTTTGGCTAAGCTTAGTAGTATATAAAAATTTAAATTCTCCATGCCTGATATCAATAACAAAACATCTATATTTCCTCAATATGCTTTAACAATGGAAAAAAAAAAATCTTTTTTTATTCTACCAATTTTACTTAAAAAGAGAAAGAGCTTCTTTCCTTCCTATTGAAAATACTTACGGACACATGCACAACATGCAAATAGTCATGTTATTGTTGTCATTGTTATTGCTGTTGTTCAATATTGAAACTTACACTCTGTGTGTATGTGGTTGGCATGCATGACATTAACTTGCATTGTTTGCTTTAAGTGCAGAAGAGTATAAGTGAATACATGTAAACAAAATGGGCGTTCATATGAATGCAGATAGTTGGTTGCGTATGCTGGTTGGTGGGGTATTTTCAAGTGTTGGTTGTATATTTTTGTCAAAACATTTTATTTTTGTCGTTGTTGTTTGTTGGCGTATGTTTTCGATGTCAAAACAACATCATCAACAAGTGGGCTTTTTGTTGTTGCTGCTGCTTTTATATTATTGTTATTGCATTTAATGGAAATGCATAAGTACTTTTTACTATGTTAGTGTGTGTGTTAGTAAATGATTGAGTTTATGTGAAGGTTCCAATTATTTGCATTTCAATATTTTTGCTCATATTCTTGTATATTTTACTTGTTGTTTATTGTTATTATTATTTTTTTGTATAAATATTATTTTCAAATTCATATGCAGGTATTTAGATTATTTTTACATATTTTTACGAGGGTAGTTGATATTTGCTTTCTAGTGGTATGGAAGCTCTAAAGAATACAATTCATATTAAGATCTTCCTGTCAAATAAAAGGATTTAATGCCATTTGGTAAGGTTTGTTACCTTTAACTGAACTAGAACTGAACTTGAACCGCACCAGAACTTAACTTGGAAATGAAGATTTTAAAAGAACCTTTCATCTGGCTCTCGCATTGTCTACTATACATTTCCGTATAGTATTGTTGTTTTTGTTAGCTGATGCATCCACTTAATGTGAAACTACAACTACTCATTGCCACAGAGGTCGTTGTTATTGTTGTTGACAACATTGCTACTGAGGATGACGATAATATTGTTGTTGATGTTTTCTTGTTTTTAGAGGGCAATGTTATTTTGTTTTTGACATTTTTTGTTATTGCTGTTACTGTTTTCATTTTATTTCACATTTTCATTCTCATGGACATGAACATGACTACAATATTTTTCTTCACAATTTCTGTGATTTACGTGTTTTCTTTTATTTTCCTGTCGTTATTTTACAACAAGAGTTGAATTTCAGTAATTACATACATAGAAATACTTTGGGTAGATGTGAGCCCAGCAGTTGAACAAAGTGTTAATGTGTTCCTTTTAGACAATATGCATACATATATGTATATTCATCATATACATATGTATACCTCTTAGAAAGTAATTTATTAAACAACCAAGAATAATATATCGCAGATAAACTTGTCCATTTGTAATTGTTTTAAAAACTGGGTTTTAAGTAAATAAACTACCTCCTGAAAGGACTTGTAAAAAAACCAATAAACAAGCTAAACAGGTACTGCTTCCACGGACTGCAGGGTCTTTACTTCTTATCAGCATATAAGAGTTTTTTTGTTGCATTTGTATATGTTTTTGAATGTACTTTTGTTAGTATTTGAAAGTCAAGGTTTTTGATCCTTGTAAAAATAGTTCATATTGTTAAATATTTTATTCATTTATAATTTTTTTAATAAAGATGCTTTTTATTTTACTTTTAATTTATTTATTTACAACAAGGTTAGTGAGGGTTGTAACTTGAGGTTGTTGTTTGTTCTTTTATTTAAGGGAAATTAATACCAAATTAAAAAAAAAACTGAAAACTATATAAATTTTAAATTAGATGATAATTACTAATTAATTAAACAATATAAATATTTATAACATTTTTAGTTGACTAAAAATTCAACGGTTCTGAAACGAAATTTTGTTTATTTTAACTTTGATTTTGGGTTTTGAAAAATCTCTATAATAATAAAGACTATACTATAGACTAGACTATAACTGACTATAGATCGACTATAGACTAGAATAGACTAGACTAGACTATAGACTAGGACTATAGACTAGACTATAGCTAGACTAGACTAGACTATAGACTAGACTATAGACTAGGACTATAGACTAGACTATAGACTAGACTATAGACTAGACTATAGACTAGACTATAGACTAGACTATAGACTAGACTATAGACTAGACTATAGACTAGACTATAGACTAGACTATAGACTAGACTATAGACTAGACTATAGACTAGACTATAGACTAGACTATAGACTAGACTATAGACTAGACTATAGACTAGACTATAGACTAGACTATAGACTAGACTATAGACTAGACTATAGACTAGACTATAGACTAGACTATAGACTAGACTATAGACTAGACTATAGACTAGACTATAGACTAGACTATAGACTAGACTATAGACTAGACTATACTAGACTATAGACTAGACTATAGACTAGACTATAGACTAGACATAGACTAGACTATAGACTAGACTATAGACTAGACTATAGACTAGACTATAGACTAGACTATAGACTAGACTAGACTAGACTATAGACTAGACTATAGACTAGACTATAGACTAGACTATAGACTAGACTATAGACTAGACTATAGACTAGACTATAGACTAGACTATAGACTAGACTATAGACTAGACTATAGACTAGACTATAGACTAGACTATAGATAGACTAGCTATACTAGACTATAGACCTAGACTATAGACTAGACTATAGACGAGACTATAGACTAGACCTATAGACTAGACGATAGAGCTAGACTATAGACTACTAGACTTAGACTATAGACTGAGACTATAAGACTAGACTATAGGACTACTATAGACTAGCTAATGACTAGACTATAGACTAGACTAATATGACTAGACTAGAGACTAGACTATAGACTAAGACTATAGACTAGACTATAGACAGACTATGACTAGACTATAGACTAGACTATAGACTTAGACTATAGACTAGAACGATAGAACTAGAACTATAGACTAGACTATAGACTAGACTATAGACTAAGACGATAACTGAACTATAGACTAGACTATACTAGACTATAGACTACTACTAGACTATAGATAGACTATAGACTAGACTATAGACTAGAGCTATAGACTAGACTAATATCTAGAACTATAGACTAGATCTATAGACTAGACTATAGACTAGACTATAGACTAGACTATAGACTAGACTATAGACTAGACTATAGACTAGACTATAGGCTAGACTATAGACTAGACTATAGACTAGACTATAGACTAGACTATAGACTAGACTATAGACTAGACTATAGACTTGACTATAGACTAGACTATAGACTGTTATATATCCTGGAATATGTAATACATTCCTGATTATTGATTTTTTATGACTCCCAATATCCCAGTTTCTGTTTCAAAGAATGCTTGAAAGCCGATACAAGCAGTATGAGCGAATTTTGAAACTGTCTCAGATACCGCTGATCATGCTTTTTAAGTTTTAGTCTAGAGATCCAAAAACCAATTGAAAAGAAAATATCTTTAAATTCTCTAACAGTGCGTTAGTTTACCAAAAATTTAACATGTTTCTTTAGAATTAAGTTTTACTTCTTCCATTTTTGATCCTTATTCTTTTTAACAATTTTTGTCTGTATTCAAAAGCTTTTCAACTATTTCTCAATTTCCGCTCTTAAACCTATTATTTCTTCTATCACTTTCCTTTATTTCCAAAGTGAGTTAACTACATTATTTCAAAAAATAATTATTTACTCCCCTAAAAGAGCTCATCAAAGAAACAATGCTGTTAAATTAATTGTATTAGAAAAAAGTACAATTAAAAAATCTAAAAATAAGACAACAAATAGCCGAAAAAAACATTAAGTGCAAAATAAAATTGTAAACAATCATTTAATCTATAAACTTCACACAAAACTACAAACATAAACTTGCATTTAACTCGACCACAAAATTAAACTTAATTTTCTGCAAACGAAAAAAAGACATATTTAACCACAACAATAAAAAAAATTACATTCAAACAAATTTGACAACTTTCTCACCAAAAATTTAAAAAAAAAAAACAAGTACAAATTAATTTGATCAGTTTTAAAAATGACACATAATCGTGAAAATTTACGTTTAAGTTTGCACGATTTGCAACAGACCACTACAGCACCCATTAATACATCATCCAGTTCATCTAGTGTATCGCAATCCATGTCAGTGATAGCAAATCAGGCCATAACCACAGTGGCCAATAAATTTACAAAAGGTGGAGCATATCAAAATGATAAATGTGAAAGATTGAAAAAAATGACATCGATAACATGTTCAGATTCTGAAGATGATTCCGAGAGACGAATACAATTGGATGGCGGCGGTGGTGGAGGTGTTACTAATAAATGGAATGTTGGTGGTTATGAGGGTGTAAGTTTGGCAAAAGGATTTCGTAGTTTTTTTACCTTTGATTACAATTTAGTTAATGTTTTCTTTCAGTGTAAGTATATGAAACACTTGTTAATTTGTGTTCTTTGTTTCTTTTATTTACAGGACACCCGCACCCATATAGTCCAAGAAATATTCCGCAATGAACAGTCGTATGTTGAGTCTCTACAAACCATGGTCAATCGTTATTTAAAGGTTTTAAAATCACCCGAACATGCTGGCATTATTGAAGCGCGTACTGTTGATGAGATTTTCTTTATGGTTCCCGATATTTTGGAAATACATGAGAAATTTTTATCAGAACTACGCAATCGTCTGGATAATTGGGATACTCAACAGAAAGTCGGTGATGCTTTTATGGAAACGGTAGTTTTTTTTCGATTTAAAGTTGTATTTCTTGTTTAAATTTTAATTAAATTTTTAATTTAGTTCTCCAAACTTGAAGTCTTGGAAGTGTACACTTCATTTGTTAATAATTGTAGTCGTGCCAAGAATGCTATACGCAATACTAAACATCAGAGACCTGCATTTGCAAAATTCTTGGAAACAACCGCTCGAGAACATAAGGGAAAGTTAACATTGGATTATTTGCTTATTAAACCAGTACAAAAGTTTCCAAAGTAAGTATGAAGTCTAGTTAGCTTTGTCCGTCTGTCCATGTGTTTGTTGAAATGATGTTCCTGAGGACCTCAGATATTTTTTGAATCCATGGATGCTACTTAAAATTATGAATATATTTCGGATTCTATATATTGAAGGTTTTTAAAAATAGCAAAATCTATATAATCATGTTCGTCTCTCCGTATTTTTGTTGAAATGAAGTTCCTGAACACCCCAGATATCTTCAGGATCTTAATATTGGATAATTTTCTAAGGCATGCTATCGATAATTTTCAAAATTTCAATTCAAAATCCCATAACTTTAAATGTATTTCGAAAGTCTATTTTTCTATATCCGTCTATCCTTACGTTTATAAAAATAAATTTTCTGAAAACTTTAGATATCTTTAGAAACTTTAGATATCCTAAGAAATCGGTTCATGAATAATAGTGATATGATCACAATTCTGAAAAAAATAAATGTTTTTTCAAATATGTTTCTCTAAAAAACTTCTTCCGTTTCTCTCTCTTTCAGTTACGAGTTACTATTTCAAAGACTTATTAAACACACCGATCACGATCATCCCGATCAAAAGCACCTGCAAGACGTCTTAAAGCTTGTCCACGACATACTAGTGCACATCAATTGCAAAGAGCGTGAAATACTCGAAAATGGTCAGAGAGAGGCAACACTCAGAGAGTTGGAGGGAGTGATCGAAGGCATAACAGATCTCATAGCACCAGATCGACAATTTTTACTATTCGATTTGGTAACAATGCCTTCGGGCCAGGGCGCACGCAAAGAAAGAGGTTTCTTTCTCTTCAACGATCTATTGGTGTTGACGAGCATTAAGAAACGTAGCGGCACCATACGAAAACCTAATACGTAAGTATAATAGTTAAGCAATTTGAGAAAATTTAAAAAAAATTTAAATTTCAATTTATTAAAGCACCATTTGCCCCGGTACAGTGGCCTCAACATTGGATACAAACAAATATAAATTCTTAACCAAAATTTCTCTAGATTGTTTGGAAATTGTTAAGAGTAAGTTTCTTCATAACATCAAAGGAACAGATTTTTTAATAAATTTTTCTTCTCCCAGCTAAAGATGAAAATGTTAAACGTATAATGACTGAAATTGAAAATTTGGCTGATGATTGCAATAAATTGCAACAGATCACCGACATAACCGCCACTCTTAAATGTCCTCATCAGTATTTGGAAGATGTTATCAGAGAATTGCATCGTGATGTACAGCGCCAATTGTCAGAGAGACAAACGAATGATGCTCAATTGAATATGCTCGAATTAGGTGTAAATTCACCGTAAGTCATAAATTTTGTTAGCAACAAAATTCTTGTAATAATATATGTTGAATTCCTTCATTTTTAGAAATGGTACTCAGAAATTATGCATAGTATTTAGTAAGTCTGAAAAGAGAACCCAATGGGAGGAAACATTTAACGAAGCCAAACAAAAATTAGGTAAATTTTTCATTATGAATATATTTTTTCCAGTCAAATTTTTAATTGATATATTTATATTACAGCCGCCACTTTAGAAAAACATCCCATACCTGAATTTCTAACCTCTATACCCATACGTAAAACTAGAGCTGGTCTCCAATTCACCTGTGCCGCCGCCACTTTAAGTGAAAAACGTGATGTTTGGGTTTGCAACAGTGACGGCTATGTGGGCCAAGTGTGTATAATGTCTCTACATCCCGAACCGAATGTGACCAGTTGTAATGGTGTTTGTAATGCTCGTATTCTCTGCGTTGCTTCTGTACCTGCTTATAATGCTCATAAAGCTTCCATCAAATCCAACTCCTCCAATGAAGAACACTCTGCATCATTGTCATCGGGACAACAGCAGCAGCGTTCCTCCCTACCCCCCAATAGTTATACTCAACAGTTGTTAGATTATCGTAAGAGCATTTCACCCAACTATTCCACACCCAACTCGGCCATTGGTACACCCGAAAAGAAACGAAGTGATAAGACACAAACTAAAGCTGCATCAGCGGCTGCCGATTTGGCAGCGGGAGCAACAGCTGTGGCTGGCAATAGTAGTGATATTCAATTAGATTTAAATTTAAGTTCAAGTGATGAAGAGGCTGATCCCAATGCTGCAGCTGCTATTTTGGGTGGCGGTAGTGGCGCATCTATGTCGGCTGGTTCTATTGTGGCGCCATGTGAACGAGTACCCAGTCCTGCACCTTCCAACACACACTACCGGACTCAACGTCAACGGCCTCGACGGCATTGTTGGTAGTAGTGGTACTTTATATCATGGTCATCAGGTAAGATTTTATGAAAATGTTTTATATAGGGTCAAACTGATATGGGGTATAGACACATATGTATGTTTAGGTTAGTTTATTGACTTCAACTTGGTCTATAGTAAGGACTTTATATTTGTATATAGTATGGGACTATGGATTTGTCTGTAGTTTGTGATACATATTTCTATTTTTTGGACTGTGGATTGGTCTATGCTTTAAACTATACACTGTATATGATCTGGGCTATAGATTGTCCAAAGGCTGGACTGTGGTCTGAACTATATGCATATTGTTCTTTAGTCAGTTCTAGTTCAGTAGTTCAGTTCTAGTTCAGTTCTAGTTCAGTTCTAGTTCAGTTCTAGTTCAGTTCTAGTTCAGTCTAGTTTCTAGTTCTAGTTTAGTTCAGTTCTAGTTCAGTTCTAGTTCAGTTCTAGTTCAGTTCTAGTTCAGTTCTAGTTCAGTTCTAGTTCAGTTCTAGTTCAGTTCTAGTTCAGTTCTAGTTCAGTTCTAGTTCAGTTCTAGTTCAGTTCTAGTTCAGTTCTAGTTCAGTTCTAGTTCAGTTCTAGTTCAGTTCTAGTTCAGTTCTAGTTCAGTTCTAGTTCAGTTCTAGTTCAGTTCTAGTTCAGTTCTAGTTCAGTTCTAGTTCAGTTCTAGTTCAGTTCTAGTTCAGTTCTAGTTCAGTTCTAGTTCAGTTCTAGTTCAGTTCTAGTTCAGTTCTAGTTCAGTTCTAGTTCAGTTCTAGTTCAGTTCTAGTTCAGTTCTAGTTCAGTTCTAGTTCAGTTCTAGTTCAGTTCTAGTTCAGTTCTAGTTCAGTTCTAGTTCAGTTCTAGTTCAGTTCTAGTTCAGTTCTAGTTCAGTTCTAGTTCAGTTCTAGTTCAGTTCTAGTTCAGTTCTAGTTCAGTTCTAGTCTAGTTCAGTTCTAGTTTAGTTCTAGTTCAGTTTAAGTTCAGTTCTAGTTCAGTTCTAGTTCAGTTCTAGTTCAGTTCTAGTTCAGTTCTAGTTCAGTTCTAGTTCAGTTCTAGTTCAGTTCTAGTTCAGTTCTAGTTCAGTTCTAGTTCAGTTCTAGTTCAGTTCTAGTTCAGTTCTAGTTCAGTTCTAGTTCAGTTCTAGTTCAGTTCTAGTTCAGTTCTAGTTCAGTTCTAGTTCAGTTCTAGTTCAGTTCTAGTTCAGTTCTAGTTCAGTTCTAGTTCAGTTCTAGTTCAGTTTAGTTCAGTTCTAGTTCAGTTCTAGTTCAGTTCTAGTTCAGTTCTAGTTCAGTTCTAGTTCAGTTCTAGTTCAGTTCTAGTTCAGTTCTAGTTCAGTTCTAGTTCAGTTCTAGTTCAGTTCTAGTTCAGTTCTAGTTCAGTTCTAGTTCAGTTCTAGTTCAGTTCTAGTTCAGTTCTAGTTCAGTTCTAGGTTAGTTCTAGTTCAGTTCTAGTTCAGTTCTAGTTCAGTTCTAGTTCAGTTCTAGTTCAGTTCTAGTTCAGTTCTAGTTCAGTTCTAGTTCAGTTCTAGTTCAGTTCTAGTTCAGTTCTAGTTCAGTTCTAGTTCAGTTCTAGTTCAGTTCTAGTTCAGTTCTAGTTCAGTTCTAGTTCAGTTCTAGTTGAGTTCTAGTTCAGTTCTAGTTCAGTTCTAGTTCAGTTCTAGTTCAGTTCTAGTTCAGTTCTAGTTCAGTTCTAGTTCAGTTCTAGTTCAGTTCTAGTTCAGTTCTAGTTCAGTTCTAGTTCAGTTCTAGTTCAGTTCTAGTGCAGTTCTAGTTCAGTTTTAGTTCAGTTCTAGTTCAGTTCTAGTTCAGTTCTAGTTCAGTTCAGTTCTCGTTCAGTTCTATTTGTAGTATTTTTAGAATTATTTCGAAAGCTAGACCACATACCTTAATCTAATTAAATTTCATATTATTGTAATTTCCAGGACTCAAATCCCGAAGAAAGTGATGGCAATCAATCAACCATGTGGATTGGTACTGAAGACGGTTGTATACATGTCTACAACAGTACCGATAATATACGCATCAAAAAGAATCGTATTAAAATTGAACATCATTCGGCAGTCTATTCCATACTGTAAGTCCAAAAAATTATTTCTCGAAATAATAAAAATATATTATTTATTTTCTCCCTTTCTAAGGTACCTGGACAATCGTGTATTTGTGGCTTTAGCCAATGGTGATATTTGTGTATATTTACGCGATGGCATAGCCTGGAATACCACTTCATCGCATTGTTTATCGATCGGTACCGTTACAAGTCCCGTTACCAAATTGCTCAATGTTCACGGCAGATTGTGGTGTTCGATACAGGGCATTATTAAAGTTTTGGATATAGACACATTGGCGGTAAGATGATTTTTAAAATTATTTAGTTGGATTATTTTTTAATTTTGCTTTAAACTTTCGTTTTAGGTTATAAGTCAAATACAAATTTCCTCGGATTCCAAGCCCATAACAAACATGTGTGTTTCCAATAATTATGTATGGATATCAATACAAAATTCAGCTCATATTAAATGTTTTCATTCCAATACGTGAGTATAAGATTTTAGGGAATTGATGACTTTTTGGTTAAACGTAGTTTATAATTCGTTTTCTATCCTTATTACTTCTTCTAGCCATCAATTAATCACTGAAGTTAATTTGGCACAGGCTGTGAATAAAATGCTTTCAAATTGTGATGAAATTATACGTCAACATAAGGCTGCTTGCTTAAGGGTCACCTCCCTACTCTCTTGCCGTGACCTCATCTGGATTGGCACCAGTGCTGGAGTATTACTCACCATACCAGCTCAAGGTTACGATAAGGGAACCACTAATGTTGTACCCACTGGTATACCCCATGGACACACCGGACATGTACGATTCCTAACATTTGTAGAAACTTCAGGTACCTCTACCACCAATTCCAGCACAGAAAGTTCTTCAAGTTGTAAAACAGAAGCCGACTCCTCCTCTTCGGCTGGTTCGAAATCGCCCAAACCCCAAAAGGATAATGCACAAACAAATCAAGCCAATGCTGGTGGTAGTGCTGCTAATATACTCATTATATCGGGTGGTGATGGTTATGAGGATTTCCGTAATTCGGGTGCCAATTCATTGAGTGAAATTGCCGGTCGCGAAGACAGCACGAATCATCTGCTGATATGGCAAATTTGAAGCCGAAAGCGTAAAAATCGTTGGCGGGTTTTACTCAAACGTTGGAAAAACAATAATTAACATTCATACAGACAGACAGACAGACAGACAGACAGAAACACACACATAGCAGAGAAATATTAATTATTTAAACAATTAAGTTTGTTTGGTATGTTGTTAACGGTTTTTGTTTTTTTAACATAGCAACAGGAGTAATGCATTTGTTATCGATTTTTAATGGAAATTAATTTTTTCAGCATAATAACAATAATAGAAACACAATAATTTTAATAAACATTTAAATAATAATTATTTTGTATTTCAAGGTTCCATAAGAAATTTATCTAAAGATTTGATGAAAAATTAAATATGTGCCAAACTAAGATTTCCTTTTAAAGTAATTTTATTAGTTGGTTTTTTATTAGAACAAACAAGATTTTTTATTAGTTTAAAGTAAAAATAATAGTAAACCATGGTTTCAAATCATGAATTTTTTATTTTTGAAAAATTTTACACATATTGATGATAAGTTTTTAAGGGGAAGTATACCTTAGTGTTTAGAGAGTATTTGAAAATTGTGTTATAATGATAAAAGCTTATTTCTATGAATAATATTACTATTGCTTAAAAAGCTTTATTTTGATTTATATAATTTTCTGTTATTTTGAAAAAAAATGTTGATTGAAGGCTAACGCTTTTTTTTGTTAAAAAGCTCGTAAAAAATTTTACTATCTTTAAAATTTTTTTACGAAAAAAGCTTTTTGATTACAATAAACGATGTGTTAAAATAAGTTATTTTTGTTAAGGAAAGTGTGTAACTTTAAAATTTTTTTAAAGCTTTTTTGGTAAAAGCATATCTTTTCCATTTTTGAAAAGATTTGTGGTAAAAGCTTTCGATTGAAATGCTTTTTTGTTTAAACTAATTCACTTTAAGTATTATCTTTAAAAACTTCTTTTAGTTTAAAAATCTTACTTTGTTGGGAAGAGATACTGTTGTTTACAAAAGCTTTTTTTTTGCAGAAAAAGCTTTTTTGGTAAAAACTTTAGAAGTCTTATTAAAGTCTTATTAAAGTTTAAAACGTCCTTTATTGAGAGAGATAATGGTTTAAAAAAGCTTTTTTGATAACAATTGCTAATGACTTTCTTCAAAAGCTTTTATTCAGAAAAAGTTTGTATATTTAAGTTCTGAGATTTAAAAAAGTTTATTAATTTGACAAAAAAAAAAACTAAAGTTTTAAAGTGTTAAGTATTTTTAAAGCTTTTTGTAGCATACGTTTTTTTGATAAACAATTTCCATTTGCCTTCTTCAAAAGCTTTTTTCATTTGGAAAAGTTTTCTGTATTTAAAAAAAAATTATTTTCAATAAAAAAATTTTAAAACTTTGATATTAAAAAGCTTTCTTTTCCTCAAAAGCTTTTGATTACTTCATTTATTGAAAAATAAGTATGTTTAAAAATAGTTTGTAAAAATATTTTCTTTAAAAGCTTTTTTATATGAGAAGCATTTAAAGAAAAGCTCATTTATTTACTAAAGCTTTTTTGAGGAAATATTCAAAAATTCTTTTGCTTGAAAAAGCTTTCATTCTTTAGGGTAATGTAAGTTTATAAAAGCTTTATTGAATTAAAGTTCATATGCAAATTTTTTATTCAAAAGCCTTTTAATAGGGGAACAAATTTGAGGTGTTTAAAAAAGTTTATAATCTATACATGAGTTCATCAAAAGCTTTTTCACTTGAGAAGAGGTTTCTGTTTTATAATAAAGTTTATTCATTTGGAAAAAAAGTAAAGCTTTAAAGTGTAAACTATTTTTAATAATTTCTTCAAAAGCTTTTTCACTTAAGAACATTTTTCTGTATCCTAATAAAGTTTATTTATTTGGTGAACAAATAAAGCTTTTTGTTGATAAACATTTTTAAAGAATTATATATATCTACGCTGGTGTTATAAAAGCTTTCAGGTAATATTATTATTTTAGGAAAGGGATTACATGTTTTTGGTATATTTCCCCTTTTAAAAGCTCAAACAAATATAACCCCGCCCACAAGCCCTGAAATATATATTTTGTAAAATAAAGAAACAAACGGTTTAAAATGAAATTTTTTGAACAAATTTTAATTTATAAAAATGAATTTTTAACATTTTTTTATAATTTATCTTTAAACAATAATTAATAGAAATAATAACAAACAATAAATAAAATTATAAATATGTTTATAAATAAGTTTATAAATAAAAAAAGAAATTTGTAAATTTTGTTTATTATTAAAAATAAATGTATTTAATATTAAATTAAAAAATTATATATTCTATACAAATAAAACATTAAAGAAACTATCATTAATTTATAAAAGTTAAAGCAGAAAAACAACTATTTTAAATTAAAAAAAAATAATTGTTTTCTTTTAAATTACTGTATATCAACTAAATAAGTTATTAATTTTATATATGTTTATTAATAATTTTTTTTAAATAAAATGAAAAATAATGTATATTTTATAGTTAAATTCCATTAAGAAACAAAAATCAAATATTTATAATAAAACAAAAAATTAAATTTATATTATTTATATAAAAAACTAAAGTTTTAAAACAGAGAAATAATAATAATAATAATAAAATATATAATTAATAATTGGTCTTTAAATTTGAATATTTAATAAAGTAAACATAAATTTAAAATTGTAATTAAATTATTTGTAATTTGTATGTTTTTACTTAAATGTTGTTAATGTAACAAAGAAAAATTTATTAATTTTTCTTTTGTTGCCTCTTTTGTAAATATTATTAAGTTAATTATTATTATTATTAATTGAAAATAAAACAAAAACACACTGAAATTACATTTAATATTAAATAAATTGTTTATAAACAATAAAACACTGATGTTTAAGCATAATAATTATTTAACATTTACCATTTGTTCGAATTTATTTATAAAACAAAAACAGAAACAAGAAAAACTTGCAGTTGTAATATTATTAATTATAATATCTTTCAAAAAAAGAAATCATTAAAATTATTAATAAATGCAAATAAAAAAATCTGATTAAGAAATTTAAATAAACAAAAAGCTGTATTGATAAGCTACATTTATCCACAAGAAGAAAAATCTAGTTAATTTAGTAAAAACAATCTATCAAGAACTGCTCTCCATTTAAATGTTTTCTTAAGGTACAGTGAGTAACAAAAATAAATGAAACTTTTTATAACCTACACCGCTATAGTTTGTAACACCCAAAATATTGGTCCCACAACCACCTTAATGTATACCAACTGGCTCAGAATCGATTAAGTCGATTAAGCTATGTTAGTCTGTCCGTCCGTCTGTCTGTCCGTATGCCTATCCGTCTGTCTGTCCGTATGCCTATCTGTCTGTCTGTCCGTTTGTCTATCCGTATGTCTGTCTGTCTGTCTGTCTGTCTGTATGTATGTCTGTCTGTCTGTCTGTCTGTCTGTCTGTCTGTCTGTCTGTCTGTCTGTCTGTCTGTCTGTCTGTCTGTCTGTCTGTCTGTCTGTCTGTCGTCTGTCTGTCTGTCTGTCTGTCTGTCTGTCTGTCTGTCTGTCTGTCCGTCTGTCCGTTTGTCTATCCGTATGTCCGTCTGTCTGTATGTCCATCTGTCTGTGTGTCCATGTAAACTTTGTGCGCACGCTATAGGTCGCAATTTTCAAAATAATTTAATGAAATTTGGCACATACTCTCTCTCTCTACGAAGCCTATTGAAAACGGTTGAAATCGGTCCATTATTTCGCCTAGCTCCCATACAACCGTAGCGCCCAAAAAAGGCTTTTGAGCTTATAACTCTGTTAAACATTGTAGAATCTCTACAACATTGTGCAAATCTCAGTGTCATATAAGTTTTAATGATACTGACGATTTTCGTAATGATCGGGACTCATTTGATCCTAGCCCCCCTACCAAGTCTCCTTCAGAAAACGACTTGAAGAAATAAATTCACTTTTAAACACTAGTATCAGCATAAATACATAACTTTAATGTCATTGTTAATCGCTATACCAACATTTTTACAGATGGGACCATATTTACCTTTGCCCCCATATAACCCCTCATTCAGAAAATCACTTTTTTGGTAACAAATTGTTAAAATATTTTGGAATTAAGGTAGAATGCTTTATTGGCAGCGTAAAAATCCAAATTTTTAACATACTCACTGGTGTAGGTTATCATATGATCGGCCATGCCCGACATTACATTCTTACTTGTTTTAATATTTTATTAATTAAAGGCTATATAGACTTCTAAAATGTTTTTTTTAAATTTTGCTGATATTAAACTGCCATTTTCTCGAAACCATGTCTGTCAGATTGATTGAAGATTTGGATCCCGAAGATATCTTTAGAAAATTGATTTCAACAAACATACAGACAGACAGAAAGACAGACAGACAGACAGACAGACAGACAGACAGACAGACAGACAGGCGGACAAAACATAATCGCCTCTGCTATATATAATGTTTTTTATGGGAACTTAATAAGTATGGACAGATTTAAGAAGAATCACATTAGAACATAGTAGTATTTCTTTACTATTTTATTCCTTTCTTTATTGTCCATAAGTCACATGGAGATTTCCTTAACATTTTAAAATTTGCTTACCAAAATTTTGCAACTGCCATCTGACGGGTTTCCCATTTATGACTATACACCAAATACGTTTTGCCCTCTCTGCTACAATAGATAATGTTGTATAAAATTTAGCCTCATTTAGGCCTAATCGTGTTTATATCCTACACTAACATAGTGGGGAGTCGATCAAAACATGTCCGTCCGTCTGCCCGGCTGGCTGCCCATGTAAACCTTTTGCACAATATGGTTGGTTAGTTTACGTGGTAGTTCATTACCCGTGAACTGTCAAGTAGAATCGAAGATACTCTGTTTTGACCGGACCACTCCACTCCTCAGATGTTGTATTTGTAGTATTAGATCCAGCCCGTAGCTGTGCGAAATCTGAGGATATCATTAAGCCTAAACTCAGATATGAAGTGATTGCCAAGGAAGCGGTTTCTCTTTACGGCCAGGGTATTCGCAGAAGGTATGGAAGACCGTTTCTTTCTTTTCCCTGTCTTTGCAACTGCGACAATGATCATTGTAAGGGAGACCAAGCCGACTTGCGTGCCTGCCTATTACCCAGTGTCCTGTTATTACTGCTATCAGCCTCGATATGTCCCACCTACTTCGGTTTATAAGGTGTCTTGTGCGTTTCTCATTAAAGGAGGGCCACAATAACTTGGCCCATTTACATGTGTCTAGGTTATACCACCTATTTTCAGCTTTTTGAAGAAAGAATCTGAGGATATTGCTCAGTTGCTACCGAAACGGCGTCGGAAATTTCAAGAGCAGATCCCGTTCTGGCAAGCTCATCTGCCTGTTCATTACCGTAGTTGTCCCTATGCGCAGGGACCCAAACAAGGGTAATGTCAGACAGGCGACCCTGCATTGACAGATCCTTCTTGCACTGTCTAACTAATTGGGAAGTAGTAGTATAAGAGTTTAGTGAGAGAAGTACTGCTTGACTATCGACAAAGATTCCTATGTTGCCGTGAATATTTAGGTCATGTAATACCCTACAGGCTCACATTATCGCAAATTTGCACACTATAAAGGCCTTAATTTTGAAATTTGAACATAGACGTGCCTAAGGACGATAAATATTGAAAACGTTTGAAATTGGTCCTAGCCCCCATACAACCGATACAAGTCCGATTTAAGCTTTTTACCTCATAATCAATTATCAACACAAGTAGTTTCATATAAGCGCAAATGACACTTGGCCTCCATACAAACTCGCCTTTAGAAAATCATTTAAACGCCCATAATTAACTTATAACCATTAATATTGCGTTAAAATTAAGCAAAAATAGTTTTTATATAAATCCCTCCTCAAAATCCAATTCGTCTAACTCGTCGTGTATTGTTAATGTTATTATATTAATACTGCAATTCCTAAAACTATGCTTTTTAAAACAGAAAATACAATATTTTTCAAAGTATGTATGTATATTAGTCTGGCTCACTTTGTGCAAATGTGTTTTTGTTGTAATGAAATTTTAAATTTTTTGGCATAACTCCTAAAAGTTTCTTCCCACAATACATATACTTCATTGCGTATGAATGATAATTATTTAAAGAAAATAAATCATACGTCTAGGTATTGAAAATTTGTAAAAAAGTTTCATTTATTAAAAAAAATTATAATAAATTTACGTATTATTTTTGTTTATTATATAATTTAGTATATAGTAAATATTAACCTTAATTCAACTCTAAATTAAAACTAACCCCTTTTTCTTTTGTTAATTACCAACAAAACCCACCCCACCGAATAATTTTGGTTTCATATCATACAAATATAAATAAATATAAATTTGCTCAAAATAAACAAACAAACACACAAATAAATATTTCAATGGTTGTTCAAAATGTATACAAAATAAATATCAAAACATAAATAAATTATGTAAAATGCAAAACAAATAAATTTAACAATAAACATATCAACATATTCCATTTTATTAAGAACACATTTATTTATTCTTAACTAAGAACCATTTATTTAAAGTGAAAAAAAATCCCTTAATTTTGTTATATTTAAACAAATAAAATCCTTAAGAAAACATGTAAAATTTCATAAATAAATAATGTACATTTGGTTTAACATAAAAGTGACAAATTTTAAAATTGGTTAACACTAGTTTACTAACTAAATAAATAATATAATTATGATATGTATAATGCAATGTAAGAAAAATAAATACAAAGTTTTTGTATAAAATACTTTAACTTGTTATTAAAATGTGAAAAGTAAATAAATCTGTATTTAACAATCATCTTATAAAATATTTGTTAAATGATTTGTATAGAAACACTTTAAAAGTAAATTATGTTAAACTAAATTCTCAATAATGAACTGACTAAATTGTACATAATATTTTAATTTCAGAAAAAAAGGAAACAACTCAATTTTGTTTAACTAATAAGAAATTATGGTCGGTCATGAACGACTACATAATACTCTACACCATAATATTTTCTAAATAATTAGCTCTATAACAACCTACCACTGGGATTTAAAAAAACACAGATCTTGTACAGCCCTAACACAGTTCTAATTTAGTTCTAGTTCAGTTCTAGTTCAGTTCTAGTTCAGTTCTAGTTCAGTTCTAGTTCAGTTCTAGTTCAGTTCTAGTTCAGTTCTAGTTCAGTTCTAGTTCAGTTCTAGTTCAGTTCTAGTTCAGTTCTAGTTCAGCTCTAGTTCAGCTCTAGTTCAGTTCTAGTTCAGTTCTAGTTCAGTTCTAGTTCAGTTCTAGTTCAGTTCTAGTTCAGCTCTAGTTCAGTTCTAGTTCAGTTCTAGTTCACGTTCTAGTTCAGTTCTATTTCAGTTCTATTTCAGTTCTATTTCAGTTCTAGTTTCAGTTCTAGAACAGTTTCTAGTTCAGTTCTAGTTCAGTTCTAGTTCAGTTCTAGTTTCAGTTCTAAGTCAGTTCTAGTTTCAGTTCTAGTTCAGTTCTAGTTCATCGTTCTAGTTCAGTTCTAGTTCAGTTCTAGTTCAGTTCTAGTTCAGTTCTAGTCAGTTCTAGTTCAGTTCTAGTTCAGTTCTAGTTCAGTTCTAGTTCAGTTCTAGTTCAGTTCTAGTTCAGTTCTAGTTCAGTTTCTAGTTCAGTTCTAGTTCAGTTCTAGTTCAGTTCTAGTTCAGTTCTAGTTCAGTTCTAGTTCAGTTCTAGTTTCAGTTCTAGTTCAGTTCTAGTTCGTTCTAGTTCAGTTCTAGTTCAGTTCTAGTTCAGTTCTAGTTCGTTCAGTTCAGTTCTAGTTCAGTTCTAGTTCAGTTCTAGTTCAGTTCTAGTTCAGTTCTAGTTCAGTTCTAGTTCAGTCTAGTTCAGTTCTAGTTCAGTTCTAGTTCAGTTCTAGTTCAGTTCTAGTTCAGTTCTAGTTCAGTTCTAGTTCAGTTCTAGTTCAGTTCTATTCAGTTCTAGTTCAGTTCTAGTTCAGTTCTAGTTCAGTTCTAGTTCAGTTCTAGTTCAGTTCTAGTTCAGTTCTAGTTCAGTTCTAGTTCAGTTTCTAGTTCAGTTCTAGTTCAGTTCTAGGTTCAGTTCTAGTTCAGTTCTAGTTCAGTTCTAGTTCAGTCTAGTTCAGTTCTAGTTCAGTTCTAGTTCAAGTTCTAGTTCAGTTCTAGTTCAGTTCTAGTTCAGTTCTAGTTCAGTTCTAGTTCAGTTCTAGTTCAGTTCTAGTTCAGTTCTAGTTCAGTTCTAGTTCAGTTCTAGTTCAGTTCTAGTTCAGTTCTAGTTCAGTTCTAGTTCAGTTCTAGTTCAGTTTCTAGTTCAGTTCTAGTTCAGTTCTAGTTCAGTTCTAGTTCAGTTCTAGTTCAGTTCTAGTTCAGTTCTAGTTCAGTTCTAGTTCTAGTTCTAGTTCAGTTCTAGTTCAGTTCTAGTTCAGTTCTAGTTCAGTTCTAGTTCAGTTCTAGTTCAGTTCTAGTTCAGTTCTAGTTCAGTTCTAGTTCAGTTCTAGTTCAGTTCTAGTTCAGTTCTAGTTCATTCTAGTTCAGTTAGTTCAGTTCTAGTTCAGTTCTAGTTCAGTTCTAGTTCAATTCTAGTTCAGTTCTAGTTTCAGTTCTAGTTCAGTTCTAGTTCAGTTCTAGTTCAGTTCTAGTTCATTCTAGTTCAGTCTATTTCAGTTCTAGTTCAGTTCTAGTCAGTTCTAGTTCAGTTCAAGTTCAGTTCTAGTTCAGTTCTAGTTCAGTTCTAGTTCAGTTCTAGTTCAGTTCTACTTCAGTTCTAGTTCAGTTCCAGTTCAGTTTCCAGTTCAGTTCCAGTTCAGTTCTAGTTCAGTTCCAGTTCAGTTCCAGTTCAGTTCCAGTTCAGTTCCAGTTCAGTTCTAGTTCTAGTTCAGTTCTAGTTCAGTTTTTTATACTAAACCGAGTTTCTGTAATGATCTAACTGGCTTAGAAAATGATTCTGAACCGATATTTTAAGTCTTACTTGCATAGTGCTTTATAGTGATGTAGGGTATTATAAATTGTATCATTGTATTTCATTTCCTTTATATATAATAACTTTTTCATGCTTTATTTTTTTGAGTTTTTGTAAATGTACTATTTTTACCATAATGGTCTTATATAAAATCTTTCAAATATTTATGTTTCCCTCTTGCGTAGTAGAATGGAAATTTTATTAAAATTTTTAGGAGCGATATTTTTTCAATATTTTTATTTCTAAATCTTTATCTGTTAAATAGATTACAAATTTCTTAATTTCATTTAAAATAAAATTAAAAATGTTGTGTTAATTAAATTACTGTAATAAGTATACAATTACAATTAAATTTATATAATTGAAAAAATGCAAACGCTCTTATACCATCGGGTAATAAAAGTGTTTGTATTTGTGTACATATGTATGTGTTGTTTAATTCTTTTGATTTTTTTTCTTAAATAAATTAATTGATTGAATTTGTAAAACTAATTGAAGAACAAACTTCTAATAAAGTATTTATAAAAGTTTATTACTTAAAAGTTTTTTTTTTTCAAGAAAAAAAAAAAAAACTAAAAACCTTGCTTAAGTTTAATGTGTTTTAATTAAGGAACAAATAAGAAAGTTACATAGCTACAACAAGGAAGATTATACAATAATTGAAAATAATTGTTAAAAATAAATAATCCTTTATTTTAGAAAACATTTAATACACACACACATATACCCAAATAAGCAGACAAACACCGTAACTAGACGTTTCCTGTTTAGTGTGAGAAAAACCAAACAAGAACGAAACTTAAAGAAAATTCTAAAATAAGCTACAGAAGAAAAGAAAAAAGTATAATCACATTTTATCATTAACAATTATAAACCTGATGTGTTAAAAGTGAACAAAAAATTCTAAGAAAATTAAACAAATAATAATTTTTAATTGAAAGAAAAAAAAAAAAAAAAAACTAAATAAAATAAAAAAGATTTCAAAATATGTTACAATTATTGTGTTTTATTCCATAGGGAGGTTCTTGTATCCAAAGTTGTTCAAGTTGCTCAGATTCGATTTCAGATAAAAATTCTATCATCACGTTATTTTTTTGGAAAATTTGCAATAACATGGAAAAGGACAACGACTTTAATGAAGTTTTACATGGATGTTGAAATAAATCAAATGTGTTATTAATGTATTTATGACTGCTGAAATTTTATTATGAATACTATCGTGCAAATAGAAGACACGCAACCCAGGTCAATATGTCGTCAGGTACACATAATCTTCATACTTCAAACAAATTTCAGAATAAATATTTGTGTCTTATTTATCTTTTTGGAAAAGTAATTTTGTATAAATTACGATTTTGTTATAAGAAGGTACGAAAGCTATTACTTAATAGAATTAAGTTAATAACAGTCTTTTAGAAAAGTATACTTCGGTCCATGGGTTAAGTATTTTTGGGCATGTGTTACTTTTTTTAAGAGCTTATTCCTTAAAACCTCTGGCAACCTTATATTTTGCCTACGTTCCATAGCTGAATAGATAAAAGCTCCCATGGCAAAAGCTCTAAAGTTAAATAAACTTGTAGTATGTATTCATTTCACGAATACACCTCAATGTATTGTAGAATGTAGGCGTATCAAGTAAAAGGTGTGTTGAGTAAAGTTGTTTCTTAATTTGTATTCTACTAAGAATATTTAATTTAACTTTGGCAATTTATAGTAATAAAAAAGTTTCACTTGTGGTTATTTTATGACTATTGTCTAAGCACGATCTATTAATACCAACATTCATACCTTAAATTATAGGCGGTACGTGTATATAAAAAGTGATTTTTTAATTCATCTAAATTATGTTAAAAAAACAATCATATAAATTGAACTTTCTTCTAGCTGAAGTTTTAAATAAACAACCAATTGAAAAACTTAAAGTTTTTCACTACAACCACTTACAAATGTTAATAAAATAATTTTATGCTATTTGCCTCCAGCAAACTTTAATCATAGTAATTTATTTGCTAAAAAATTTAGATAAGTATACTCTTTTATAATGGTTTGAAAAATATGTAATCTTCTGCCATGAAAGAAAAAAAAATATATTTTTTTAACAAATATAAAAAAAAACTGTTTTATACTATTCTAGTTCCAATTAAGTACAATCAGATTCATCTCCATTCAGTTCTAGTTCAGTTCTAGTTCAGTTCTAGTTCAGTTCTAGTTCAGTTCTAGTTCAGTTCTAGTTCAGTTCTAGTTCAGTTCTAGTTCAGTTCTAGTTCAGTCTAGTTCAGTAGTTCAGTTCTAGTTCAGTTCTAGTTCAGTTCTAGTTCAGTTCTAGTTCAGTTCTAGTTCAGTTCTAGTTCAGTTCTAGTTCAGTTCTAGTTCAGTTCTAGTTCAGTTCTAGTTCAGTTCTAGTTCAGTTCTAGTTTCAGTTCTAGTTCAGTTCTAGTCAGTTCTTCTAGTTCAGTTCTAGTTCAGTTCTAGTTCAGTTCTAGTTCAGTTCTAGTTCAGTTCTAGTTCAGTTCTAGTTCAGTTCTAGTTCAGTTCTAGTTCAGTTCTAGTTCAGTTCTAGTTCAGTTCTAGTTCAGTTCTAGTTCAGTTCTAGTTCAGTTCTAGTTCAGTTCTAGTTCAGTTCTAGTTCAGTTCTAGTTCAGTTCTAGTTCAGTTCTAGTTCAGTTCTAGTTCAGTTCTAGTTCAGTTCTAGTTCAGTTCTAGTTCAGTTCTAGTTCAGTTCTAGTTCAGTTCTAGTTCAGTTCTAGTTCAGTTCTAGTTCAGTTCTAGTTCAGTTCTAGTTCAGTTCTAGTTCAGTTCTAGTTCAGTTCTAGTCAGTTCAGTTCTAGTTCAGTTCTAGTTCAGTTCTAGTTCAGTTCTAGTTCAGTTTCTAGTTCAGTTCTGAGTTTAGTTCAGTTCTAGTTCAGTTCTGATTCAGTTCTAAACCAGTGCCGCATGTAGCGCATATGCGTATACTTCATATATTCGTTTTAAAAATTACTTATACGTATCATTGTCCCAGCAGTTGTTGTAATTTTCATTATAGTACTTAAAAAAAAATAAATTTTATAACAATAATTTAAAACAAATATATTTTAAATTAATAAGAGTGTTTATGTTAATTTTTTAACACCCTACACAGATTTAAATCCTTTTAAATATAATTTTCAACATAAAATTTATTATGTTCTTAAGAAAATTTAACTTATATAGTAATTTACTTTTACTAGCTGATATTAATAGAAGGTTTTTGCATAATTTAAACCGAACATTATGCTACAACATTTAAAGCAACAGGAAGAAATGTAGAAAATTCAAAGGAGTTTTCGTTCACCTACTTATTTTCATACGTTTAAAAAATATAAATTGCTAACATAGCTGTTTTCAAACTGTTCGTTTAAATTGTGTTTAAATGGGTAGTTAAGCGTTCAAGTTTAGAACTTGTAGCACTTAAGTATTTAATGCTGCCTGTATTTAAACGTATTAGATACATTATATGCTGCTGCCTGAATTTAATGAAATGCTATGAACATAAATGTTGTTGCATGTGGCACGTTTGGTGTTCATAATTTGGAATTTTTTGGGATTTATTAAACACTTTAAACTTTATGGGAGTTTTAAATTGTTTAAAAGGTTATTAATATTTCTGTGGAAAATTTTAAGTTGTATATCTCTAATAATGTTTGCAGCGTTTTCTTTGTTCTTTGTTGTATTGCAGACTATAACTCCTTAGATTGGTAAAAAATTTTTAAATTTTAAACAAACTGTATGTTTAGGTTGACAACTTGGCCATTGCAGAGGTGGTACATTCTAAGTTTTTTAGAAGTAAATCTGTTGCTATGCTCAAAGATCCAAACGCAAAGAATAATTTTTTGATGAAGACAAATATTTCATGCAAATATTAGTTTTAGAAACTCAAGAAATTTTTAAAATGGAGTGAAAATACCAAAAATTGTATTTTTAACAATTTTGCCTACAAAGTCCACATTTATTTTGGGTCTGGGAAAGAACTTTAGGAATGAACAAGTAAGAAATTATAGTTGGGCGATACATTTAGTTTTCACAATAAAGCATGTAAGATGAATTGTACCTTACCTAAGATATACTTAAGACATTTTTTGATGAATAAAATTGTGGACATTTAAGTCAGCTGTATGGGGGCTAGGTGAAGAAATGAATCGATTTTGACCATTTCCAATAGGCTTCGTCTCTGATACAATATAAGATCATGTGCTAAATTGCATTGACAGACAGACAGACGGACGATTGGTATACTTTATGGTGGGTATAGGACCAATATCATTGTGCGTTACAAACTTCAGCACAAACCATACTAAAGTGGTGTAGGGGGTTAAAAGGAATACACACTTCTTCCAGTGTTGCGATCCCAGTTCTAGGTATTATTAAAAATTCTGCGAATAATAGGAAAATACTCTGGGAATTAGAAAAAGTATTAATTAATAATTTAGTTAGTTAGTTAGTTAGTTAGTTAGTTAGGTAGTTAGTTAGTTAGTAGTTAGTTAGTTAGTTAGTTAGTTAGTTAGTTAGTTAGTTAGTTAGTTAGTTAGTTAGTTAGTTAGTTAGTAGTTAGTTAGTTAGTTAGTTAGTTAGTAGTTAGTTAGTTAGTTAGTTAGTTAGTTAGTTAGTTAGTTAGTTAGTTAGTTAGTTAGTTAGTTAGTTAGTTAGTTAGTTAGTTAGTTAGTTAGTTAGTTAGTAGTTAGTTAGTTAGTTAGTTAGTTAGTTAGTTAGTTAGTTAGTTAGTTAGTTAGTTAGTTAGTAGTTAGTTAGTTAGTTAGTTAGTAGTAGTTAGTTAGTTAGTTAGTTAGTTTAGTTAGTTAGTTAGTTAGTTAGTTAGTTAGTTAGTTAGTTAGTTAGTTAGTTAGTTAGTTAGTTAGTTAGTTAGTTAGTTAGTTAGTAGTTAGTTAGTTAGTTAGGTAGTTAGTTAGTTAGTTAGTTAGTTAGTTAGTTAGTTAGTAGTTAGTTAGGTAGTTAGTTAGTTAGTTAGTTAGTTAGTTAGTAGTTAGTTAGTTAGTTAGTTAGTTAGTAGTTAGTTAGTTAGTTAGTAGTTAGTAGTTAGTTAGTTAGTTAGTAGTTAGTTAGTTAGTTAGTTAGTAGTTAGTAGTTAGTTAGTTAGTTAGTAGTTAGTTGTTAGTTAGTTAGTTAGTTAGTTAGTTAGTTAGTTAGTTAGTTAGTTAGTTAGTAGTTAGTTAGTTAGTTAGTTAGTTAGTTAGTTAGTAGTAGTAGTAGTTAGTAGTAGTTAGTTAGTTAGTTAGTTAGTTAGTTAGTTAGTAGTTAGTTAGTTAGTTGTTAGTTAGTAGTTAGTAGTAGTTAGTTAGTTAGTTAGTTAGTTAGTTAGTAGTAGTTAGTTAGTTAGTTAGTTAGTTAGTTAGTAGTTAGTTAGTAGTTAGTAGTAGTTAGTTAGTTAGTTAGTTAGTTAGTTAGTTCTAGTAGTAGTTAGTTAGTTAGTTAGTTAGTTAGTTAGTTAGTTAGTAGTAGTTAGTTAGTTAGTTAGTTAGTTAGTTAGTTAGTTAGTTAGTAGTTATTAGTTAGTTAGTTAGTTAGTTAGTTAGTTAGTAGTTAGTTAGTTAGTTAGTTAGTTAGTTAGTTAGTTAGTAGTTAGTTAGTTAGTTAGTTAGGTAGTTAGTTAGTTAGTTAGTTAGTTAGTTAGTTAGTTAGTTAGTTAGTTATGTTAGTTAGTTTAGTTAGTCGTTAGTTAGTTAGTTAGTTAGTTAGTTAGTTAGTTAGTTAGTTAGTTAGTAGTTAGGTTAGTTAGTTAGTTAGTTAGTTAGTAGTAGTTAGTTAGTTAGTTAGTTAGTAGTTAGTAGTTAGTTAGTGTTAGTTAGTTAGTTAGTTAGTAGTTAGTTAGTTAGTTAGTTAGTAGTTAGTTAGTAGTTAGTTAGTTAGTAGTTAGTTAGTTAGTTAGTTAGTTAGTTAGTTAGTTAGTTAGTTAGTTAGTTAGTTAGTTAGTTAGTTAGTAGTTAGTTAGTTAGTTAGTTAGTTAGTTAGTTAGTTAGTTAGTTAGTTAGTTAGTTAGTTAGTTAGTCTCTGATAAGCCACCTACGGATGTTAAAGGCATAAAGACATATATCTATACAGGTTACAACTTCATATAGATCGGAACTAATAAATCACTGCCCGTTAATTGTAGGGAATTGCTGATTACATAGGTCGATTCATTTTAAAGACATCTGGGGTTAGATACATCGTGTTAAGAGGGTTGTAACAACGCCAAGACTACTTTATTTATAAAATGACTATACATATTAAAGTGTTTGAGGTTCAATAAAACGTTCAAAATAAAAATATCTATGCATAAGCTTACAACAACCTTTACTTAAAAACAATTTTGCTTTATAAAACATTTTCTTTTGCCATACCAATTCTGTGTATTCCAAACAATTTTATGGTGAGTGGTTGTTAGAAAAAATTTCCAATCAGTCACATCAATTTTGGCTACTGTCTGGTGTCTGATATTTGGCTTGTGTCTTTTTTTTTCATTCGTTTTGTGGGTCGTTGGATACAACAAAAATTGATGTCAAACCTGCAATTAAACGGTTGATTGGCATTCCTCTAGTATCATTAATTTGAACAGCATCACCAGTCCTTAGCTTATAGGGACTACAGCAAATTGTTTGTTTACGAAATCTGTTTTAATGAAACTCTATTGTTAGTTGTTATTAATCAGCCGTAGTCAAAATAACAAATTCAATTTTATTTTGTTTTCATATTACATATTTATTGTTTGTGTTTTGTTTCGTTTGAGATTATTGACACTAGAATAAATTAAAATTTGTTAAAGTTTTCAAGGTTAGAAGTTCTTATGGAAGTCTTACAAATTTGTTTTGAAAATCCCTGTTTTATTTTCATACTAGATACTTGACAAAGTGTCTAGCAAAGCGTCAAATTAAGACTTTTGCTAAAACAAACAATTTCTTTTAGTACTTTTTGTCTGCGTTTCTGTTTTTCAGTACTTTTGTCGTCGTTTTGTCTGATTTTCCTTAGTATTGTTAGTGCTGGCTGTCGTATTATTGTAGCTTTTTAATTGTTGAAAGAAATCCTAGAAATTGTTTTGTTTTTTTTTTTTCGAAAATAATTCTTATCATTGTTTTGCATAAATATTGTTTTCTTTATTGTTTCCATTTACTTATTTTTATGGTGGGGGAGTAAAGTTTTTAATAATAGGAATTAATTTTTATGGGTCCATGGAATGAGGTTTTTAAACAATAATAACAATTTAGAATTCTATGAATATTCGAAGGAAACCTTATAGGGAAATAAAATATTTTAATAGTATTTCAAAACCATAAAAAACTAACAAAAAAGTTCTATCAGTTATACCCGACTTATAATAGAAGTGATAGTTATCAACCCATAAATAGATGAGATAACATAAAAACTTAAATTTGGTTAATATTTCAGTTTCCTTTAGTACAGAAACTGAAGAAAATCTGTGAGGTTTTAATTCTCTAAAAGTAAATCTTCTTTCCCATTCCCTATTACTGTCACTTCACTCTTTGACAAGTCATTTTAATTCACAACTAAGTAAATCATTTTTATTAAATTTATAAACGTCAGATGTGGTATTTTCCATTGTAACCTAATTAACAACAATGAAAACCACAAATTGGGTTAAAAGTTAAACAAACTCTTTAATAAGATTACGTACAAAACACAAACACACACACAAACAAAAGGCAAAAAAGGACTTTTAAGCGGAACTAACCTTAAATATTTGTAAATGTTTTTTTCAACATTGGCGCGTTAATTAAATTGAAAATGAATAAAATTAGACAAATGACCCCAGAGAGTTGTTGCAAAAAAAGGAAAGAAAATTTAATTAAATTATCAAACGCAAAGTAACACAACAATAAAGGCAAGACAAGCCAACAAATAAAAAAACAGGACGTGAAAAGTCTACTTAACATTTTAAAAGTGTATAAAAATGTTTTGTTAATAAACAAAAATGTAGCCTTTGCCAATTTGCTGGCTGATATACAAAAAAAAACGGTTTAAATATCATGAATAAAAAAAAGTAAAACTAGAATATTTGTTTTGATGAGTAATAATATTGTCAGCATGCTTTTTTTATATATAATGCGTAGGAGCTTATAATGGCCGGGTTTGTGAAAAATACTGCATAAACATAAAAAATGTACAATCTTTTACAAACAAATGTGACACACTTTTGCGGCAAAGAGTTATAAGTTAGACATTTATATACTGATTCTCTTCTTGAAAACGGCGTATATAAGATTGTCATTCCGTTTGTAATTTCTGCAATTTAATGTTGGGATCAGATTTTGCAAAGAAATCCATTCAAACTAACTTTGTATATGGTACGGACGGCACTACGTAATAAAAGTCAAATAAAAGACCCGAGTCACCTAGTTTTGACCAAGATCGTGCACTTTTTTATGGGACCATTGTGCCATTTTTGCAAAAAAGTGATAATTTTGTCAGGCTCATATCTTGTAAACAGTTCGGAATTGTGATTTACTCTCTGCGGCAATGTTGAAGTTCTTGTCATAATGAACAAAACTGTAAACATATAACATCAAAAATACTTCATCTCCATATATTAATTTCAAGTGGAAATTGTACATTGTGAAATTGCACTGTTTTTAATAACGACATCTGTACGTATACGTGTTAATGATTTATTGATAGTATTACAAATATAAAAGTATACGCCTAATTTATAGGAGCGATTGAAATATTTTTTAACACGAATTTTTAAGGTTTACATTTGTGACTTTGACGTTGATGATGAAGTTTTTGTATGTTACTACTAACTAACTAACTAACTAACTAACTAACTAACTAACTAACTAACTAACTAATACTAACTAACTAACTAACTAACTAACTACTAACTAACTAACTACTAACTAACTAACTAACTAACTACTAACTACTAACTAACTAACTAACTACTAACTAACTAACTAACTAACTAACTAACTAACTACTAACTAACTAACTAACTAACGAACTAACTAACTAACTAACTAACTAACTAACTAACTAACTAACTAACTAACTAACTAAACTAACTACTAACTAACTAACTAACTAACTAACTAACTAACTAACTAACTAACTAACTAACTACTAACTAACTAACTAACTAACTACTAACTAACTAACTAACTAACTAACTAACTAACTAACTAACTAACTAACTAACTAACTAACTAACTAACTAACTAACTAACTAACTACTAACTAACTAACTAACTAACTAACTAACTAACTAACTAACTAACTAACTAACTAACTAACTAACTAACTAACTAACTAACTAACTAACTAACTAACTAACTAACTAACTACTAACTAACTACTAACTAACTAACTAACTAACTAACTAACTAACTAACTAACTACTAACTAACTAACTAACTACTAACTAACTAACTAACTACTAACTAACTAACTACCTAACTAACTAACTAACTAACTAACTAACTAACTAACTAACTAACTAACTAACTAACTAACTAACTAACTAACTAACTAACTAACTAACTAACTAACTAACTAACTAACTAACTAACTAACTAACTAACTAACTAACTAACTACTAACTAACTAACTAACTAACTAACTAACTAACTAACTAACTAACTAACTAACTAACTAACTAACTAACTAACTAACTAACTAACTAACTAACTAACTAACTAACTAACTACTAACTAACTAACTAACTAACTAACTAACTAACTAACTAACTAACTAACTAACTACTAACTAACTAACTAACTAACTAACTAACTAACTAACTAACTAACTAACTAACTAACTAACTAACTAACTAACTAACTAACTAACTAACTAACTAACTAACTAACTAACTAACTAACTACTAACTAACTAACTAACTAACTAACTAACTAACTAACTAACTAACTAACTAACTAACTAACTAACTAACTAACTAACTAACTAACTAACTAACTAACTAACTAACTAACTAACTAACTAACTAACTAACTAACTACTACTAACTAACTAACTAACTAACTAACTAACTAACTAACTAACTACTAACTAACTAACTAACTAACTAACTAACTAACTAACTACTAACTAACTAACTAACTAACTAACTAACTAACTAACTAACTAACTAACTACTAACTAACTAACTAACTAACTAACTAACTAACTAACTACTACTAACTAACTAACTAACTAACTAACTACTAACTAACTAACTAACTAACTAACTAACTAACTACTAACTAACTAACTAACTAACTAACTACTAACTAACTAACTAACTAACTAACTAACTAACTAACTAACTAACTAACTAACTAACTAACTAACTAACTAACTAACTAACTAACTAACTAACTAACTACTAACTAACTAACTAACTAACTACTAACTAACTAACTAACTAACTACTAACTAACTAACTAACTACTAACTAACTAACTAACTAAACTAACTAACTAACTAACTAATTAACTAACTCGGAATACCTCTCAATCAAGTCATTTTGTTGCACTGAATTCGAGAAAAAAAGCTTTTGGTACGGTCCCTAAAATCATGACCTGAACGTAATTTTTGAAATAGATAATATTCCCAAATTTTTGAAATGGACTTAAAAAGTCTTAATTTTGTGCTGATTACGGAAAAAATTAATTTTTTTTTTTTATTATTTTTTGCATACAACATGTCGCTATTTTTATGTTACATACCTAGCAAAAAAAGAACTTCCGAAGAAGCGAAAAGGAAGAAGAACTTACTCCATGGAAGTACTGAAAAAGACCTGTAATGCTAGTTTTAAATAATATTTGTCGAAATTTTTTTTCTAACAAAATTTACACATTTTGTTAGACTTTGGCTATGAATTCTGAAAATCGCTGGTGTAGGGTATCAGATTGTCAGACATTTATTTACTTTCTTATTTTCAATACACGTCGCAAATATTTCATTCCTTTTTGTAACTATAGTAGTCGTAGTTAAAGCTTCCGTTTTATTTTTTTCTGTTTTTATTAATAGTAATCATACGCTATGTATGACAAGTATGACATTAATAATCATCATACGTCATGTTGGCTTACCAAATATAAAACAAAATATTGTGGCTGTAATGTCTTTTAGGTCAGAAAATTTTCTAGGAATTTTTTTACTATTAACTCTTCGTAAAAAAAGTTAAATGGTGTCAACAGTAAGAAAAAAAATCATAGTTTGTGTAGGAAAAAAGTAAACTGGATTTAGTATTTTTCCCTTGTTTTCTAATACAAGACATTTAAGAGTCACTTCGTCGTCCATAAAAGTGTCAATAAAACTAAAAGTAAAAAATATGATGAAGAAAAATTATATTATTTGCAGCATATAGTAAAAGTGTTAAGCTATAAAGAAAATGAAATATGCTATCAGTATCTTAAATATTATTATGAATGATGGTTGAGGGAAACCCATAAATATTTTATAGTGTTTTTTTGCAGGATGATGGGAAAAGTTAGTAAGACATTGTTGCTTAATAATTCTTTAACACAAATTTGTATGTATATAATTTAAGTTTTGTATATCAATGTTAGGTATCTCAATTTCCAAAAAGTTTAACTTTATCAATATAATAATAACCTCATCAGTAGTAGTATACGCAAAACCAATCAACCTTATTTATATGTCAACAGTCTAGTAATAATTCATATACAGCAAACATCACCTTTAGTCATATACTTTGTCTAGACTATACAAACCATAAATTGTTTATTAAAGTTTTCTTCAACTCACTACACCGTAAACAACAGGATCAAATGTCCTACATATGTATGTTATCTAAGTAAATATATCCTTCAAAGAGCCACAAACGTATGAATTGTTTAAGGATGAGTGGTAAAAGTTATAATTTGCAGTTTATTGAATTTATCATTGAAATTAGTTCATTGTACCGTTAATAATATTAGTTGTTATGGGTGAGTGCAAATATATGTGTGTGTGTGTGTGATTGAAACCACACATAATGCTATCCCTTAAAGTTTAAGGTCTACATTCCCATAAATAGTTATAACAACGTATACACCTGAGTGTTTTTAGTAGATAAGTGATGACATACATATATAAAGTAAAGAGTGTTTAAAAATATTATGTGATGATGGCGAGTAAGAAAATATATTCTGGAACCGAAATGTTCAGATTATAATAATGAGAAGGTTTAGAACAAACTTCTCATCTTCTTTTTCTTCTTAGAAATATTGCGATTTTGATTACAGGAGCGTTGGAAACGAGGGCAACGAAAGAACTACTAACTATATGAAACTGGTTACCAGCTGCCTTGATATTTCTTCAGCTGTCACTGCACTCTGCAAAAAAGGCTTAAAGCTGGAGGTTCATAGGCCAAAAGTAACATCGGCCACATTTGGGATACTGGCACATCATGAATTCCTAGACATGTAGACTAGAGATTCTTAACTTTATGAATCTATCAGCTCCTCTGATGTGACAAGAGTCTTCATTGATGGCTCTATATGCAGAGCAGGGGTTAGTGACGGCTTCTTGATTGCGTCTTGAGATTTGGTATAAGATCTTTTGTTAGATTACTGTAGTATAACTCAGGTGGAGATATCTGTTATGTGGCGCGCAGATAATTGGCTAATATATTATAGAGTATCTGTTGATATACATATGTATATGTACCGACACCAAAGCTGCTGTACAAAGTATTGATGGAGTCTTCTTGATATCATTAGATAATGACGCGCATAGCAATAATCTGGACAACTAAATAGCTGATGAATTAGCCAGGATATGTAATTTATGCTGGAAAAGGATGTTAAGGACTTTACTAGTGTATCACTTACGAATTGTACTTAAGTCACTGGTTTAAAAGGAACTTCACCGTCAGGCTCATCTAAGGTGATATAAGGATCATCTTGATAAGTTTCAGTAAAGATGATACTAAACAGTGAATATCAGTAATTGCTGGACTCTGTGTCATTGCTCTAGATGTCAAGCGACTGGGTCTCCTTTTCAACGACTATTGTATAAGTTGTCATAATGTAGAAAAAGAGACGATATCTCACTTACTCTGCGACTCCCCCGTAGGCATGTTACCTTGATGAAATCCCCATCTGGGTGTTATTGCAATCCCGAGGAAAGAGGTGCTACTAATACCTATAGGCATGCGGACAAACCAGGGAACCAGGACTTTGTCCTGTCCAGGTTATTGGAGAGATGCCTTCGGGATGCACTTGGTGGCTGTGTTTAAAACTCAAACTCGAGAGAAGAGAATGTTGTTGGTAAAGTCTATAATTCGGGTGTTGTTGCCGAGACAACTGAGAGAGAAGTGACTGAGAAGTGAATGCTTTTATTGTGACTTTTATTTTGGATCTTCTTTTCTTTAAGGTTTAGAAGAACATATGTATATCAAATTTCATTAAGGAATCCGGTTGATTTCCTCAAAGAAACAGTATTTAGGATACTGCCACCCTTAGGTATCATAGCGGGATCGAATATACACTGACCCAAGTGAGCTGCTTCAAAAGGACCTAACCTAACCATTGTGTTGCAATTAGTGCTACTACGGAATCTTTTGCAATCTCAGTACGAACAGCATTCAATGGCCAATTTTGATCTCCATACACTGAGGGACTAGATTCTGAACCAGTCTATGCCTCGTCTATTGACTTATCTGCTTAACTGCGGTATTTTTTTAATGCCAAAAGGTGCTGACTAAAGAAACATAATGCTTGATTTCCACTTCTTGTTAAGCATTCTTGGAATAATATTTTTAAAATCGGCTTTTTTGTCTTACACTCATATGTATTTCTAAAAATAAAATTATATTCTTTGAATGCTAAGATTTATTTTTCATTTCACTATAAAAATGGCTTTTTATAACATTATTAAAAGAAATAAAAACAATATTTAATAAGAATTTTGCTTTAAATAGATAAACATAATAATAAATATATTTTTATTTTTTAAAAATAAAAACAAGCACTAAATTATAAATAATATTCCAGAAAAGGGGCAAGTTGAAGCTGCTGACTGGAAAGCAAAATTCCTTGAAAACAATGAACTGAATGCGGAAGTGTTGTTTATTTAGTATATTTAATTAAAAATATAAAATATTATTAAAAATAGTATGTATATTTATCACAATTTTAGAGTTATTTTTAATTTTAAAGCGAACAGATGAAAATTATGGTAAATTTCTTAAAGAATTTAGTACAAAAATATTTTAGAAGTTTATTATTTCCTTAAGTGATTTATAATGTAATTTTTTTTATTAATTATAATAGCTGTTAATTAAATTATATGTCTTAAACATTTGCTTTGTTTCAGCAAAGCATTTATAATTTATAAATCTTCTTGTTTAAGGCGTATGATTATTTTTAATTGAAAACTCATTCATCATACGTGCTGTGTAATTAATATTTAAATTACCTAAATACTTATTTAATCAGATTTACTCATACTCATCTATAGACTAAACTAAAACGAAAAACATTTTAATTAAACTTCTATTTAAATAGTGAAAATTCCTCGTTCCCATTAAAAGCATTCATTCGCGCAAATAATTGGCATAAATCAAGCCTCCCCAGAAATAAAAAAAAAACGCAAATTAAGTCTTGTACTTTTCTTATGTATATTTTCGGAAAATTAAAAGGGAGGAGTTAAAATATGCAAATAATTACAACTAAATGGAAAAAAATTAACATTCAAAGTAGTAGTCAAGCAAGTAATTGCAGTAGTAGTGGCAAAAATTAAACTAAAGTAAAAACAACATAAATGTAAATGTGGTTTTGTCAGCAGGAAAGTACTTAGAAAGAAGAAAAGAAAAAAAAAACTGAATTTAAATAAACTTTAACATTTTAGTATTTATTAGTTTGGGAGAGAACGAGAAATTAAGTTTTTAGTTTAAAAAATTATTATCATTTTACTACCTTGGTTTTTGTAGTAAACAACCGACTAAATATACTAAAGGGACTAATTAAAATATTCTAAACCACATGTAATTGGTAAACATTGATTACACAGTACTGCCAGTAATTAAAATGAAAAGTGGTTAAGTTTAAAATGTGCAGCTACTTGAATGTGGCACTAAAATGATTATAAATTAAGTTAAAAAAAATTTAGAAATGAGGAATTAGGCAATAATCTAAAACAAAATTCCCAAAATTCTAAAACGCATAAAATCCTAAAACGTATAGTATTCTTTTTGATGCATCCTCGTCCAATTGTCTATGCCTCTTAGTTCGGGTATATTATGAGATTTACTTTGTTGTTGCCTGATCTGCAGAGATATCTTGACTAAAAGGCAGACACATGGTGTAGATATTAAAAAATCTAATGGATACTATAGTATCTATCTTATAAGAGATAAATTTCCAAGTCAGTACAGTAACCTTGGTTATTTCGATCTCAGATATTAGTTTTCTGCAGATAATGTGATAAATAAAGGACACAAGTACCTTGATGGCCTTATTTCACGGTGATACTTTTACAACCACACGGTGAGCTGTTAGACGACTCACCGCCTTTGTGCCTTGCAAACAACATGCAGATGTCAATTTTCGTACATGGTTCTGAAGATCCATGTGCAAACACTTTGATCAAGAACTTGATCTATCTAATCTCTGACAATTGCTGCCACGTTGTTTAACTTCCGAGATGCAAAAACAAAACTTCTGTTTATAGCCACGCTGACGATGTGGTCTCTGTTGATTCGGCAACAGCACCTAGAGACGTAGTCGGTTGATCGAAATACCAATTCATCAAATACGCCAAAGTTATACGACAAGGAAGAACAATTCCATGATGTCACTTATATAAGATACCCTATATTCATCACTATTTAACCCAGCACACTTCTCATTTATCCGATACATTCATTGAAAAAAAAAAACATCCGATACACCTTCTCCAACATCAACTGGTCACTGGCACTCCTCTGAGTCAGTTTTTTTAACCAAGATGTATTTAAGCCACAGTCACCATATGCACCCCGAAGGCACCAATAACCGGGACAAGATAATGTCCGAAATTCTGCCTTGAGGGGTATCGGTTCCTGTGGTACCAGATTATATGGCTCTCTGATTCATCACCAGGCCAAATTATTCCAAGGAAACGCCGAGGATACATTTGACACCAACAGTTTATAGTCCCGGCAGACTAGAGGTACTGACAGTACCTTTTTAGACAAGCAGTTTTTTAGACAAGATGTATTTAAGCCACAGCAACCGCATGCACCCCGAAGGCACCAATAACCGGGACAAGATAATGTCCGAAATTCTGCCTTGGGGACTATCGGTTCTTTGTGGTATCAGATTATATGACTCTCTGATTCATCATCAGGCCAAATTATTCCAAGGAAAGTCCGACGATACATTTGACACCAACAGTTTATAGTCCCGGCAGACTAGAGGTACTGATAGCACCTTTTTTTCCCCCGGATTGCAATCACACCAAGGTGAGGGAAAGTTCATCAAGGTGACATCCCTTCGGGGGAAGGTATGGTTAATAAAGGACAGTGCACATTTTAAGCTTCCTGTGTAGGACTGTATACCCATTCATTCATTGTGCAACTCATACATTTAACATCAACCAATTCTCAACGCTTAGTCCCACTGTCACTCCTATGCGGTGTATCTATGTGTCTCCTTCGGCAACAGCACCGAACTAATCTAGAAATATAATTTTCACCGTGTATCAGTTTTTTAACCAAGATGGATTTAAGCCATAGCCACCACATGTACCTCGAAGGTACCAATAATCGGGACAAGATAATGTCCAATAAAGGACAGAGCTTCTTGACTAGGACTATTAGAATGTATTCAGCGGTTGAAGGTAATGGGTGCTAAGCTTTATTTGAAGCTTTTGTTTAAACGGTAGCATTTAAGTAAGGCATTAAGTGAACGTTTCGTTTCACTGTAGCACTGTGTTATTTTTAGTAATTAGTTCAGTAATAATAAAAATATCGATATAATATGATAATTATTTGAGGTTTTCTAAAAAAATATATAAAAATATGTTTTGTTTAAAATAAATATCAGTACGTGCTTTAAATAATGCCATAGTTTGAGCTATGTAGTGGTCATTTGGTTATTGAAGCCGACTAGAATCATAATATGCCACCAACATTTGAAAAAATTTATTCAGAAGAATATTTTGCATAAGCTATCAAACTAACAAAACAAAAATACGTTTTAAAAAATGTAAAAAATCGGCAGAACTGAAAAAAACTTTTAGCACAAAGAAGTGCTACAGTTAAGCGAGACATTAGAGCAAATTTATAAGTACACGAATGGCTCTAAACTAGATAATAAAATAGGTTTCGCGTTCAACATTAAAAACCCAGAAGTCAGTGCAATAACGCTAACAGGGAACTCATATATTTACTGGCAGCCAGAATGTAAGTACGGCGATAAAAGGTCAAATCTAAAACCAGAAGAGAACATTAATCGAGTACTCTTCCAGAGGTAAGCTTTGCATGATATGATTACCAACCAGTCGGAAATAATCGGCATCGAAAGAGCGAAGCACTTGCTTTAAAGGATGGAAACTTAAGGAAATTAACGAAAGCTAGGAATTCTGAAGCAGTGAGTTGAATCACAAATTTTAACTTAGAAGTCCAATGTTAGTATGAGGGTATATATTGTAAGTGGATACTTAAGATAACGGGCTGATTACAGGATGACGAATTCGAACGAATGTATGTATACCTTTTGGGTAGGAAAGTGAAACTGTAGAACACTCACACATTGCCAGGCTTTCGTCGAAATTTGATTCAAATATCTTAGGAGCGATTTCATTTCTGATATAACCTACCTCACGAACACTGATTGAAAAATTCTTAGGAATTACATCCAGAAAATTGAGTTTCTGAACATTAAACTAATGGAATAACGTCATAGAATACTATATGCATAAAGTTTTCCCACCAATACTTTCCATTAAAAGGAGCCCACAACAGACCTGTTGGTGTCATAGGTGTATTTCTTCGGACTTGGTGCAGCATCCTATCAATCTAACCTAACTTAACCTAAGAATTGTTATATTCTTATGAAAATATGTATGTATGTATGTTGTATGTATGTATGTATGTATGTATGTATGTATGTATGTATGTATGTATGTATGTATGTATGTATGTATGTATGTATGTATGTATGTATGTATGTAGTATGTATGTATGTATGTATGTATGTATGTATGTATGTATGTATGTATGTATGTATGTATGTATGTATGTATGTATGTATGTATGTATGTATGTATGTATGTATGTATGTATGTATGTATGTATGTATGTATGTATGTATGTATGTATGTATGTATGTATGTATGTATGTATGTATGTATGTATGTATGTATGTATGTATGTATGTATGTATGTATGTATGTATGTATGTATGTATGTATGTATGTATGTATGTATGTATGTATGTATGTATGTATGTATGTATGTATGTATGTATGTATGTATGTATGTATGTATGTATGTATGTATGTATGTATGTATGTGTCTATAAACTTGTTCATGTCGAATTTCGTTTTAATGCAGTGTTAAAAGTTATTAATTAATTACTTCATTCAATCCAAACTGATGGTTATAGAAGATTTGATCTTTTTGAGTTTTTCCGAATAAATAGTTCATTTACAAAGTTTTAAATTCAATCTGAATTCGTATATTGTTTTTATTTGACCCGACCTTGTGCTCCAATTAGTTGCTTAATAAATTGTATTAAAAACACTTGGCTTATACTATATGCAACAAACAAAAACAGGTAAATATTACACATGTACCTTTGCACTTACATTACCCAGCAGTTGGGTGAGGCTGGAATGAATAATTTGGGATTACCGCTAGTTATAGATATACCTAACGATAGCTTAAAGGTGTATTTGAAAAAAGTATATTAATTCTTCACTAACTGCAACCATGCTTTGATAATGAATGGATGAGTTATCTTGATAATTTAGTGAAATGTTAGTGATTGGTTAGTTACCATACCTAGGGACACCAAAAAGTGACTATTGATGTTCTCCCTGTAAAGTAGGCCACAAATATACGAATAGTTCAAGTCAATCAAATAAAGTTTTGAGAATAATACTGTCTCAAGGAGGTACACTGACCACTTGTAAAACTGCTGAGTACAAACTTTGTACATGTTGTGTAGCATTTATATATAACATGTCCTTGCTTCATTTTGTTTCGCTTTAACAGGAAACAATACTTTGGTACATTTGTTTTTTCATTCATGTAACCTTAAAATATATTTTCAAATTCACCAAAGATATTTTAAGTTAAAGTTTTTTGTTCTAGTATGTAGTTTTTTTTTTATAAAAATACTTCAACATGTTGAACAACTAGTCGTTGTCAGTGCAACAACAGACATGCAGCATAGTCTCTGAAAATAATTGCTACATGAAATTAAATTACGGTGTGCAATAAATTCAATTTGTCGGTAGCAAAAAAAAGCAACAAAGAAGAATAGTTTAAGTTGTTTTTTTTTTGGATACATTGCAATTTAGTCATTTGTTTTGAATATTAAAGAACATAAAGGTGAAACAAAGAAACAAATCAGAAGAGGATTTAATAAAACAAATAATTAAATATGAAATTTTGGAGTTTTTTGTAACATTATTAAACATTAAATTATATATCGTTGGAAGAAAGGTTGAGGTCACATTAATTTTTTTAAACATGGTATGAAAACAAGTTAGAGTGCTTTATTCGGCTGAGCCGAATCTTAAATACCCTCCACCAGCTACTTTTATATTAATACTTTTCTAATTGATCAAATATTTGTAGAAATAAGTTTTCTCATGGCTTAAGTAGAAAAATCCCAAGATTTAAACAGCTTAAATAGCAATTCCAAGATTTATTGAACATTATTTTTTATATATTTATAGCGCCCTAAGATATGCTTTAGTGATATTTAGTAATTTGAATGTATGCATGTGTGTGAAAGATTTATCAAAGATTTTTCAAAATACATATATATTATTTTGTTCTACACAAATTGATAATGCAACTAGTTAAATACGATTTTAGGGGCAGGACCTATTATGGGAGATATGACCAATTAAGGACCGATCGGAAAAATATTGCACAGTAATATTTTTGTGCATATGAGCAATGCTTGTACCAAATTTTATATGGATATCTTAATTTTGTAATGAGTTATGTGCGTTTAAGTGATTTTCGGGAGGGGACCTAGTATGGGTGCTATGACCAATTATGGACCGATCGGAAAAAACTTTCACAGTAATATTTCCATGCATATGAGTGATATTTGTACCACCTTTTATATGGATATCTTAATTTGGTAATGAGTTATACACGTTTAAGTGATTTTCGGGAGGAACTTTGTATGGGAGCTATGACCAATTATGGACCAATCAGAAAAAAATGTCATAGTGATATTTCTGTATATAAGAGCAAAACTTGTACCAAATTTTATATGGATATCTTAATTTAGTAATGAATTATGTATTTTCAAGTGATTTTCGGGAGGGGGCTTTGTATGGGAGCTATGTCCAATTATGGACAGATCCAGAAATTTTCTTCTCTGAATGAATTCTATTTACATAAGATTTTAATTTTTAAAATTGTGTGAAGATACCAACATTCTGACGGAAGTTATTAACAAAAAACCCATCTTACGGGAATATGTACTTTTGTATGGGAGGTATATGAAATTGTGTACCAATTCTAGCAATTTTCAGCTAGAATCAAGTTCTTGTGTAGAAACCAATGTATGGTGATTTTTATGGAATTATCTTGCATAGTTTTCGAGAAAATTACATTAGAATGTGTAAAAAACGCTTATTTTTTTCGAGGTTGTTTTAAATTTTGATTCATAACTTTTCCCGGTGTGAACCGATTTTGCTCATTTTCAATACCAAACAACTTAGGAAAACGAAGAATATTTTGGGTGAATTTCGCTAACTTCTATTGTTTTGTTTTATCGTGAGCGTGTTTTACACAGACAGACGGACATAGCTAAATCGACTCAGAATTTGATAAGGACCCAGAATATATATACTTTGTCTCAGATGAATATTTCTTGGTGTTACACACGGAATGACAAAGTTATATATACCCTCTATCACCACTGATGGTGGTGGAGGGTATAATGACAGTCGGTATCTTTATAATATTGGAAGAGATTGCTATCATTATTTCATATACATAAACATTTGTTAGTTAGGTGGTGACAACCTTTCACCCTTGATATATATAGAAATCCGGATTAAAAATGTTTGACAAACTTTAGACACATTTTAATTAAACTTTATTTTTAAATAAGTATTCAATTCTATTGAAACTTAAATAATTTCAATTAAACTTAAACATTTTACATTTCCATCCCTCCTTTCCCCCCTTAATGCTTACATGTGTTTACATTTTAATTAAAATCTCTATTTACCTAAAAATATTTTCCAGTTAGTTTGGCACAAATCTCTCTGCAACAATATTAATTAATTTAGCCCAAATTGTTGGTAATTAGTTGCAATAAAGCAACCAAAGCGCAATACGCAAAATTGATTTTAGCCACATTATTTAGAATATTTAAAACCGCATTTTGGCATGACAGCTGCAACAATTTTTTTCGGTGGAAAATTATTAATAAAAATACATAAAATTAAATTGATAAAATATTGACATTTAAAAATGATTTAGATTTTTAATTAATTAATTTTTAAACAAAAGGACAAAGAGACTTAAATTAAAGCAGTGTATATTGACAGAATTTAATAATATGAAAATATTTAGAGAAATCATTAATTAGGAAAGATTATGTTTCAATATTCACTTTTAATATACCACTTATTTTTGACCAAATATTATACAAATATTTTTTTTTTATGTAAAAGTAGAGAACTTTAGGTGTTATAGTTTCCCAAATATTAATATTTTAGTATCTACTTCATAAAAGGTTGCAGTATCCACTATTTCTGGTCCACCCATTTTTCACTTAAATATTCATATTGATACTAACGTTATTCGTACAAAATTTGATGACTATTTTAGAATTCAAGCAGTTCTACAAGTGAATTGATACGTGAAGTGCCAAGCCCATTTTTATCATGTTGATAAAAGCTTTAAATTCTGTAGAGTTTGGTTCATATTTGTCCAAAGCCTTCATTAAAGATTTTTTACAGAAAATCACCTTGATGTTCGTTACATGACAGTAATATATAGCAAAGGCTTACAGTCCCTGTCTCCAGTCAATTTGATGATTACCTCTATGCTTTTATGATTTGACTCCTCAACGTTACCTGTAGTTGCTAATAATGCTGTGGACACTATCATAGGTAATTCGGTGTCCTTGTCGGGGCTTGTAGTAACAGCTCTGCCAATCGGCACTTTCTCAATTATGAAGACGACAGCTTTAGATATGAATCATGCCTTGGAGTTCTGTTCGATACCTACCACAAGAAAAGTGCCTCAGATTTCTCTTTCCTGTGAAAGACATCCCATTTTCTCCACAGATAGTTTACCATTTGCTTCTAAGAATTTTTTAATTTCTAATTTTGCACAAGTCCGTTTACGTAGACATGAATGCTGAAGTGCTTTACGTGAGTACCTGTCGTGTTGGCCTATCTCACGGTGGTGAGCAAAACGACTCACCACCACCCCATTGTGTTTCTTATACGCAGGTTGCAATTTACGTATATGGATGCCGGTCCATTATACGCCCACTTTGCTCAAGTACTCGAGCTATCTAGTCTCTTGCCATAGTAGTCCCGTTGAGGAAGAACAGGTGTCATGAGCAAGCTCAATCTAACCCCGGCAAAGATAAAACCTTATATGACGCTCAACCACACTACTGAGATGGCTCTGTGGATTCGGCAACAGCACTTATGGGACGTAATTGGTAGTCCGAAACACGGATCATTCTAATAGACAAGACTTTTAGAGACAGATGTTTTAGAGTAAACGCTAACACACTCAACCATGAAGGAAAATCGCCCATAAATTAAAGAAAGGACAGTGACGACCTTGCACCATCCGTTTTGCCAAACCTCAGTTCAACACATCTCTCCGTCAAATCCATCAATTACTCCATCCAACTAAATCGAATCAGAATACATCAGCATCATCCGTCAAATCCATCAACTATTTATCCGACTTAATCGAATCTCGAATACAACAACAATCAACACCATCGTATAACCCAATATTTGCATTATCAGCTCAAATCCAAAATTTTTTTTAATCCACAGTCATGCTCTGTAGTTTGTACCGCTCCTGGAAACTGCGATTTAAGTTTCAATCACAGCGACTACATGGATCCCGAAGGAACCTCAACCAACTGACCAGCCAGGACAAATCCTGTGGGCAACTGGCTACCCGTAATACCAGATTATGAGGTGCTCTGGTTAGACCTCATTTCAATTCATGCTAGGACTAGGACTAGGCCAGGCAGTGAATTGTAAACACCAGTTTATAGTCCCGGCAGGGGAGAGAGGTACTGGTAGCACCTCTCTCCCCCCGGATTGCAATACACCAAGATGCGGTCTATCATCAAGGAAACATGACCGCGGGCCCCTTTTACATAGACAGTGTACCTTGAAAATCCTCCTTCATGACTAGTCCCTCTTCTTCAGGATGCCAACGGTGCCAATGGTGAGACGCCAACCTCATTAAGAACATACTCATGCTGAAATCGCTGTTCACGTTCTCTGTTAGTTGTTTGTCCTCAGAAGCGAATGTGTAGCCCACTACTTTTTTGTTTACCAGGTTCTTTATCCTACTTTGATGGTCTATCCCTCGGGCCATCTTAGCTTGATGAACTTCCCCATCTTAGTGTACTGATAATCCGGGGGAAAAGTGCTCCTAGTACCTATAGTCTGTCTGGGCTATAAACTGCTGGTGTCAAATGTATCCGGCCTTTCTATGGATTGATTTGACCTGAGTCTGCTAATGATATGACTCTTTAGTTCGACCTCAGGACATATCATTCCAAGTAAAGTCCACGGATGTATTTGACACCACCAATTTATAGACCAGGGAACCGGTTATTGCTACCTTCGGGGTGCACGTGCTTTTATCCCAAACTCGCGGGAAGTTCAGTCCTGTTGGTGTCAAATGGAAAGATACGGGGTGGATGAAGTGTTATACGGGCTTCAATTATCCGTTTAACTAGAATGAGTATATCGAATGTTTTTCCATATGAATATGTCGGATAAATTAGAAGTGGACTGGGTTGAATAGTGACAGATTTATGGTATCGTATACATCCATTTGAATTTTACTTTCTTGTCCGGTTATGTTCATTGTTTACTCTGCTCATGCCAGATTTACCACAGTGTGTTCTCCGTGAGTAAGATCAAGTCTTCGGCGATGGATTTGTTTTTCGGTCTACCGATTACATTTCTGGGTGCTGTTGCCGATTCAACAGAGGCCATCCAGTCTGCGTGGTTGTAGTTACACCATTGAATGTTCAGGGTTTACTCGGTTCATAGCAAACTTACCACAGTGTATTCTCGGTGAGTAAGAACTTGTCTTTGGCTTATTTGATGGACTTGTATTTCGGTTTACCGATTACTTCGCTACGTACCGAATCAACAGAGGCAATTCTATTTGCATGGTTGTGCAAGGAAGTGATGCTTTATTATCTCGGAAGTTACGCAATGGGGCAATTGCCACCAATGTGTTCCTTGGAAGGCACAAAGCGACTGCGGTGAGTCATCAAAGAGATGTAAAACGCTTCGTCTTATGTGCTGGTCTATTTGGATGTTCGCATACGTGCTCGTCATCGAAATATCTTGCTTTGGCTTGTCACTTTTATTCTTTGAGATTTCTTTCAGTGTAATTTAGAAGAAGGGGAGCTCTTTTTTCTTTATAGGTTTTAATCCTCTTCATATATAGGTTAACTTCCTCCTCACTATTCGTAGTACTTTGTCATTTTTGGGATTTCTAATGATAATGTCGCTATTTTCACCTGAGAATTTAGAGTCTGAATCAGCTCACCTATGCCAAGGTTCTCAGGATGAAGGTTTGAATTCACACAAATGAGAATGAACCCTTATCAATTTTTCTAGTAATTAATCGATCAGAATTATTCGTTTACGACGCATAATCTATTGAATACTCTTATAGCTATACAACTTTCCCCTCTCTGGCTATTCTAAGAATTTAGTGAATTGAACCCTCTTAAAAAAGGTGTACAACTACAACACACCTGTCGAATGAAAACTCGTCAAGGTTATTCATAAACGTGTTGGGTCATAGAAATGTTATGCAACATGTTTACTTCATACCAGCATTTTATTAAAAATTCTTTCCTAAGTTCAGCTTTTATTTATAGAGCAAAATTATTAAATTCTTTGTCTTAAATAACAAAAAACTTTTTGCTATTTCTTAACCTAACGCTTAGTTTGGTTTATGCCGGAATCTATTTTTAAATTCAGTGTTATCGCCTTAAACTATTTTTGGTTAGACAACAGGTTGAAATTTATAATAAAAAATAATAAAAATAACTTGAGTAGGATTTTTAGGTAAACAAATAAATATGGCAAAAATAACATAAACTTCTTCTAAGTATATTTTTGTTATAACTTCAGAAAATGGTGTTGTGATTTAAAATTATAACACCTAAGCTTTTTTTAGGTTTCCATAACAGTGATATTTGTTACCGAAAAAAATATTCTATTAATAGTTTAAACAAGTTTTAGTTAATGACTTTTAGTAGATAAATATGTTATTTAAATGTGTGTGTACAAAGATTTTCAATAATGTAACAGATTTTCATTTTTTTTTGTTACTATTTTTCTGGAAATTGCTGTAAAATTCATATATTTGTACATACGAGAGAAATATAAGCAAAGAAGGCTATCTACAATTTCATCATTTTTCAAAAGAGACTAAATTTCTAGAGAATTAGTATTAAATTAATGATGAACATATAATAAATTTAATTAAATCTCGAAAATTTATCAAAATGTTTGTTTAGTTTCTTTAAAAATGAAGTTAGCTATCTTTGCTTCTATATCCCCTATACAGAAGATATTTTTGTTTGTTATCAAATCATTATAAGTACACATATTCGTTAAATGAGTTTCTCATTATTGCTTTGATGTTTTTTTTGCTTTCCTTTTTAAATTTATATTTTTCCTTGTTATTCTATGAAAGAAAACACAAAACCTTAAGGTCACACACAGCCACACATCATTAGTTGCAAAAATATGTGAAAAGTAACAGGAAAAGAAAGTACAAAAAATGAAAATGGAGGTTAGAAACGAACCTTTAAAGTGCTATTACTGTTTAAAAGATAACAACATTAAAATCAAAATAAAAACCAAAATCAGGTGTACATAGGTTTTCTTAAAGAATCATTATTCTAGAAAAAAACTTCTTAATAAGATTCAAAAATGTCTTGGTATATAGTTTGGTATGTGTTCAGGATTAAAATACATCCTTTGTGTAAATTTTGCTTCCGTTTTGTATTCCTTTTTAAAACATGTTTTCAAGCTCATAGTGTCTTGGCAAATGGTAGTATAACATGAAATGTTCACAAGTACATATTTCCTTATTATGCTGCTATTTAATCATTAGAAAATAATATGAAAGGAATTGCTGTTTCTAACAACTACAAATGTATTATTTTGTATTTCTGCTTTATAATTGTTAAAAATTTAAAGTACATAGGAAGTTTAGCAATAACATATTGTTGCCTTAAATGCAAAAGGACGTAACAAAAACTGAAAAAAAATAAAAATTCAAATTATTATTTCCACAATAGCATCCAAACACAATGATACATTTTTAATAAATAATATTAGAAAATATATTAGTTATAGCAAGCTCGAATTTGTATGAAACTAAAATGACCAATTAACAGGTTAAAATCGGACCATAATTATATCAAGCATAGGATCTGAATTACATCTGTAAAGTACCTGAATACAATCTTAGGTTGGGTCAACTGAGAGAGCTAAATAATCGCCTGGTTAAGACTCTTGAGTACACTGATATCGGTACATGGGTGTAATCAATGACCGGAATTTAAATTTAGACTGTTATATAGAAAGACAGATAGTCGTTAGTTTTGAGGCATTGATTCCAAGTAGGTAATCTTGATCAATCTGCTGTTATACGGACTGTTCTCAGCTGTGTTATAGAACAGGCATGCTATCTATATTGAAAACTCGTCTTCAAAATCACTATATTTAGGATTCCAAACTGAATTCCCTGTTATAATTGACTGAGTAAAGTCGACTGGCATATAGAAAGTTACATCTAAAGTAGTAACTATGCCGACTTTTTCTTCTTCCCTTATGTCGTAAATATTCACTCACGGATTATTGGCTAGGGAACTCAAAGAAGTTAACCTGATAAATGCTGAACTGTTTTAGCCAACGAGAACTTGTTTAAAAGTATTCATTCATAATTCAACCACGTTAAATAATGTAACAGGCTCAAGGAGTAAGAGCAGTCTCCTCAGTGTGAGCAATAATCTTAGAAAACTTAGTACTACGCATCCTTATTGTACATTTAGGACACCTTCACCAAACTCGCCATGTGTAATGTCACGTATTCTCAGTAATGTGATGAATATAGTAAAACACTGGAATACATTCACTGTCATTTCAAAATCTTTAAAGAAAACAATTTAGGAGCCCTAACACTTAGGTATGGAAGATTGATTGGAAAATTTTAAGGGATTACATGAAGGAAACTTACACAGAGGGAAAATAAATATACATGCCTAGTACCAAATCGACACAAAATTTTTTAATAACATCCATTGTCAAGTATATACATACATACATACAACAACATGTAATGTAGACCACGCAACTTTGTGAACATTGCAACAATTCGTTGTCGCTATCTAAACTTTATGCACATACGTTGTCTAAATGTTAACAAACGTGGTAAGCTCACTATTGGCAACGCATTTTGAGCTTACCACGTTTCTTAACCTGCCGTGTTGGCCTATTTCACGGTGGTCTTTTTCAACCACTGGGTGAGCTTTTGCAACGACTCACCACCGCCCCATTGTGCTTTTTACACGCAAGTGGTAATTTACGTATATGGAATTTCCGGTCCAGTATACGTGCACTTTGCTCGAGTGCTCTAGCTATCTAATACCGTTGGGGAATGACAGGTGTCATGAGTCCAGATCAATCTAAACCCGACAAAGGAAAAGGCAGTCAATGGTTAGAGTCCGTAGAAGGGCCCGACGCAACATCAGGTGAAAATACCCTATTGATATTATGAGGAATGTTCTGTCCCTACAAACATTCTCATCATCTAAAGACTCACTTCAGTGCATTCCTGGACCCCTAAAAGTCGCCCAACCACACTACTGAGATGGATTCTGTTGATTCGGCAACAGCACCTAGAGCACGTAATTGGTAGTTCGAACACGGATCTATACTGTAATAAGTTGAACATGCTTAGAGTAAACTCCAACACACTCAACCGTGAAGGAAATCGCCGGTAAATTAATGATTAAGGTATTGCAGCTCCACAACGTCTCCATCAATTTCACCAACAGTTCAACCGTCTCTCCTTCTGCCATTCCGACATCTCCACAGATACAACTCATGATCTCTCTCGTCCATCAGCGATACAAGTATACGAATGGTACATCTTACTCTATCACATACCAAGTCTTCGCATTATCAGAAACTAGGAGCGGTAACAGAAACTTAACCAAGCAACCCCTAAAACCAAAACCCAAAATCTGTCCATAAATAACGGATATAGCTTTCTTACATGTTTCATTTCAAATGGAAAGTTTTACATTGTGAAAGACACCTGTACGTATACGTGTTATTGAATTATATATATTACAAATATCAAGTATACGCCTAATTTAGAGAAGTACTTAAAAGTAAAAAGAAAACGTTTTTTTAAGTCAAGAGCTGCAACTTTGCCTTAGAGAGTAAATCAAAATTCCTGACGGTTTGCAAGATATGAGCCTGAGTTATACAAAAACTTTTAACGAAAAAAGTCAGAAAAAGTTAGTTCATCAAACACTCGTAAACAACATCTGTTGTCAGAAACTGGAAGAGGAAATGTTGAAGAACTAAAGTTTTGAATTTGGACTTTATGTTCCCACCAGGATCAAGGGTCCGCAAAGTAGGACACCTCAAATATATTTAAAACGATCTTATTTCTTTGCTTGTATTCTGATATCAAAAAAGTTACATACTTATGTATATAGAATCTATTACATGTAATTGGTTAAAATTGCAATTATTTCTAAAGTATAGTAAAATTCTCTCTTAATTTGAAATTTAAATTTCGCAGAACGCATTCTTCTTGTTAAAAGTTTTATATAAAATCTTGTAATTTGGCAAGTAACTAGCATTTTAATGTTTACAAATTTCGTTTTATAACCTAAGGCGAACTTTAAGAAATTGTGGCAATTTGCTATTTAAAAATAAATATTTAGTTTCATGAAAAATACAACAAATTTACAATACTGAAAAAGTTAATAAATGCCTGTTAGTTTACTAAATACGCTAAAAGTAAAAAATAAACCGCATTGCTTTTGAAAAAACTTTCTTATTGGCGCAACTACGTCAATACCACCAAAAACATGTTGGCAATGAAAGAAATGTTAAAGAAATTGTTAAATTTTATTAAGTTTTAAAAAATTCTTCTAAAAATACTAAAGTGCTGTATAGTAAATAATTGTATTTTTCTTTTTGTTAATTGTTTTCATAAAATGTCTATTTCTTAAGCTGTTAAATGTGGCTTTTTGTAAAAATTTATTTAAATCTTTTCATTTGACTTCTATTTTATTGCTTTAGCATTGAATAAAAAAATATCTTTTAAATCTTTTTATTTATGATGATGACATTTTTCATGTTCATTTCAAAATTGACTTAAATTGAAGAAGTCTGTTAAATAAAATGATTTTATTTTGTTGTGTATTGTAATATGCCAAAAATTTATTGAGTGTATAAAATTGAAATAATATGAATTTATTTGCATACTGTAAATATTTAAATTGAGTGAATAAATTTTATTTATAAAATGTTATTCTTATTTTGTGAACCTTAATAATTTTTGTAATGTTCTCATTGTACAAAACCAGTAGTAAGGCAGTGAAGGTATACTAAAATTGTGGTTGGTAGTTAGACAGGTGATGATGCTAGACGGTTTCAAAATATTATAAAATATATAAATTTTGACAATTCTGATAGACTAACTGTTATGACTAGACTAGATGTAGACAAAGTATAGACTCTAGATATAGAAATAAGACAGACTATAGACTAACTAATTAGTACTATAGACTAACTATGACTAATATGACTATCTAGACTAGACTATAGCTAGATATGACTAGACTATTAGATTGACACTACTAAGATAGATATAGACTAGACTATAGACTAGACTTAGACGACTATAGACTATACTATAGACTAGACTAGACTAACTATAGACTAGACTATAGACTAGACTATAGAGACTATAGACTAGACTATAGACTAGACTATAGACTAGACTATAGACTAGACTATAGACTAGACTATAGACTAGACTATAGACTAGACTATAGACTAGACTATAGACTAGACTATAGACTAGACTATAGACTAGACTATAGACTAGACTAGACTATAGACTAGACTATAGACTAGACTATAGACTAGACTATAGACTAGACTATAGACTAGACTATAGACTAGACTATGACTAGACTATAGACTAGACTAGACTATAGACTAGACTATAGACTAGACTATAGACTAGACTATAGAACTAGACTATAGACTAGACTATAGACTAGACTATAGACTAGACTATAGACTAGACTATAGACTAGACTATAGACTAGACTATAGACTAGACTATAGACTAGACTATAGACTAGACTATAGACTAGACTATAGACTAGACTATAGACTAGACTATAGACTAGACTATAACTAGACTAGACTAGACTATAGACTAGACTATAGACTAGACTATAGACTAGACTATAAGACTAGACTATAGACTAGACCTATAGACTAGACTATAGACTAGACTATAGACTAGACTATAGACTAGACTATAGACCTAGAATAGACTATACTATAGACTAGACTATAGACTAGACTATAGACTAGACTATAGACTAGACTATAGACTAGACTATAGACTAGAATATAGACTAGACTATAGACTATAGACTAGACTATAGACTAGACTATAGACTAGACTCATAGACTAGACTATAGACTAGACTATAGACTAACTATAGACTAGACTATAGACTAGACTATAGACTAGACTATAGACTAGACTATAGACTAAGACTATAGACTAGACTATAGACTAGACTATAGACTAAGACATATAGACTAGACTATAGACTAGACTATAGACTAGACTATAGACTAGACTATAGACTAGACTATAGACTAGACTTAGACTAGACTATAGACTAGAGACTAGACTCTAAACTACTATAGACTAGACTATAGACTAGACTATAGACTAGACTATAGACTAGACTATAGACTAGACTATAGACTAGACTATAGACTAGACTAAGACCTAGACTATAGACTAGACTAAGATAGACTATAGACTAGACTATAGACTAGACTATAGACTAGACTAGACTATAGACTAGACTATAGACTAGAATATAGACTAGACTATAGACTAGACTATAGACTAGACTATAGACTAGACTATAGACTAGACTATAGACTAGACTATAGACTAGACTATAGACTAGACTATAGACTAGACTATAGACTAGACTATAGACTAGACTATAGACTAGACTATAGACTAGACTATAGACTAGAATATAGACTAGACTATAGACTAGACTATAGACTAGACTATAGACTAGACTCTAGACTAGACTATAGACTAGACTATAGACTAGACTATAGACTAGACTATAGACTAGACTATAGACTAGACTATAGACTAGACTCTAGACTAGACTATAGACTAGACTATAGACTAGACTATAGACTAGACTATAGACTAGACTATAGACTAGACTCTAGACTAGACTATAGACTGGACTATAGACTAGACTATAGACTAGACTATAGACTAGACTATAGACTAGACTATAGACTAGACTATAGACTAGACTATAGACTAGACTATAGACTAGACTATAGACTAGACTATAGACTGGACTATAGACTAGACTATAGACTAGACTATAGACTAGACTATAGACTAGACTATAGACTAGACTATAGACTGGACTATAGACTAGACTATAGACTAGACTATAGACTAGACTATAGACTAGACTATAGACTAGACTATAGACTAGACTATAGACTAGACTATAGACTAGACTATAGACTAGACTATAGACTAGACTATAGACTAGACTATAGACTAGACTATAGACTAGACTATAGACTAGACTATAGACTTGACTATAGACTAGACTATAGACTAGACTATAGACTAGACTATAGACTAGACTATAGACTAGACTATAGACTAGACTATAGACTAGACTATAGACTAGACTATAGACTAGACTATAGACTAGACTATAGACTAGACTATAGACTAGACTATAGACTAGACTATAGACTAGACTATAGACTAGACTATAGACTAGACTAGACTATAGACTAGACTAGAGACTAGACTATAGACTAGACTATAGACTAGACTATAGACTAGACTATAGACTAGACTATAGACTAACTATAGACTAACTATAGACTAGACTATAGGACTAGACTATAGACTAGACTATAGACTAGACTATAGACTAGACTATAGACTAGACTATAGACTAGACTATAGACTAGACTATAGATAAAATCCCTAAAAAAAGATTTGCTATTACTTACACGTGCACTTTTAACCAATTTTATTAATGCATTTTTATTAATCTTTAACACTGTGTAAATGACAAATATTATAAAAAATTTTATTTTTACACTTCATTTTGTTGAAAATCTACAACAAAATATATGGGATTTTAAAATAAATGAAACTAGATTAAATTTAAAAAAATGAAATCTATGAAAAATAAAGAGTAAAAAGCAATATGTCTGCTCTCTGTATTTAACTGCTAAATAATAGACATAAAAAGGGATATAAAATTGTAGAAAAAAAAAAACAAGAATTGTTTGCCTAACATGGATGTATTACAGTCATTACGGATCACTTGATGATTGTGTCATAAAAATAAAAACGTGGTGTCTGGATTTTATGGATGTTTTTTGTTTTTGTTTTCATTTTCTGTTTTATTGTTATCTAGAATTTTGTTAGTAGTTACACATGAGTGCATTTTCAAATAAAATTAAACTGATATATTAGGTTTTATATAAGAAAAATAAAGAATGATGTGGTTGATATTAGTTATCATGTGTGGTAAATTAATTAAAAAAAATTGGTTTTAAAATATATATTTTTTTAAATACTATTAAATATAATTTAATATTTTGTAGTTTAAGTAAAAAATATATTGCTTATTTCTTATTTAATCTAAAAATGCTTTAACAAAATTTTATGCAATTTATATGTATACGTGTCTCTCTACGTCACTGTGTACAACTCAACGTATGAGTTATTTTATGAAATACATAACACTCATACGCTCTAGTTTCTGCAATAAATTTCAGCTAATTAAATGACACTCGTTGTGTTTTTCTCTTTGTTGGTTTTATGTAAGTTCTTGTTTCTTTATGACGTGCATTTAAGTAGTTATTAGAAGGAAAAAAAATAATAAATTTATTAAATTAAAAGATTATATTTCTTGGCACGTTTGCTTAGTTATAAGCAAGAGCTCATTGCAGATAATAAGCTCATGTTCCAATATTGTTATTTTAAATTAAACTTCTAAGAGTCTTTATATTTTTATTATTTTTTGAGATTAATTTAGTAGAATTTTATCTTGGTAATTTGAGTTGTTGGGTCAGTTTACGTTCAGAAAAGTTTCTAAAAGAGGATTTTTTTTTGAATTTATCTAAACAAAGTAGTTGTTGGAAAAGTTTCTCTGGATGCAATTTTCGATAGAAAAGATTTATAGAGAAAGTTTTCTAGATGATATTCTCTAGAGACAGTTTTCTTTAGAAAAGATTCCCTTAATACAGGTCTCTTTTTATTCCTATAATTACAGAGAGAACTATCTGGAACTTCTAACCAATTTGATTAAATTGGTTTATGGCACAGCTATAAGTCAGTTGTCAGATCATAATAGTGGTTTTTGTCAAGATATATCAGTCTGTAGTCTCTTGAATAGAAGGATAGTGATATTAAAGTCGTTGTAGCAGTTCTTCTTTTTCTTCGTCTAAACAAATTCTGTATTAAGTCATAAGAACCCTGAATAAGTTTTCATCATAAGCAAATAAAGTTAAGTTTTAGCTGGAAGCTGCAATCCGGAAAGCTAGTACATCTTTACTTGGGTCCAGAATGATACTTTTGTAAAAATTCCTGGAAGAATAAAGAAAAGAGAGAAAGTGGAAAGAAAAAAAGACATTCGAAATGAAGCCGTAGTGTTATAGGTTACGTCCAGTTTAGTGAGAATTTCGAATTCACATTTGACAAGTTCAAAACTGCATTTGGTCATTCTAAGTGAACAATATATACTAAATCTGGCAGTTCATCGAAGTAAGGAAGACCAATAAGTCTAGTAATGACTCACACCAAAGTATCTGAATACAGCCTATGAAGACCAAGCAGATAGGTAGTCTTGCGTGGGTTCAAACTAGAACACCACAACCGTATATATATACTTATGCGACCAATGTTCAGTCTGTTTAGAAATTTCTTTGTCTCTGTTTGAGAGTAAATTCTCAACAAAACCCACAGTATATAAGACAAGCCACATCTGAGAAAGAGACTAATACATATATAAGTAGGTGTGGATTCGACACACATATTGTCTTCTGATATAGTCTTCTATGTCAAAGAAGACAAGCAGAACGAAGTTTCCACATTCCATGGATATTTCAGTGTACCCCAAAAGGGAGTGAAGAACTGTCCCAATAGAGCCAACAAAGTTAAAATACTTTTGTGTGAATGTCAGCTCCAATGCATTTTGGATAATTTGTGGTTGTAGTGGTTCATTTTGGTTACGATTTATATGTTGCTTATTTGTCGAGCATGTTCGATACTTTAGCCGAAGTGTCCTAGAAACCTAATCTATTGGACAGAGTATCGTCTATGTAGGTAAAGAGATCATTTTGAATATTATGTAGACCACTTGCGTTAGGATTTTTCTGTTGACCATTCGTCGATGGTGTTCGATACCTAAGCCAGGGCATATGGGTCTCTTTTTGCAAAAAAGTTTCGTCTTAGAACCATTTCTTTATTACACATTCCCTGGCAATTTCCTTTTCCAAATGTCATTTTCTTCTTGTCCTGGAATCCCAACCAATTCGACAGAGTGTAGTCTAAGTTGTGAGAGCGAGTGTAATTAGGAACACATTTCGACCTTATCACGTTCGAGGCAAATACTTCGAGAGATGATAGACTGTTTGCATATATGATAATGGGAAGTTTCGTGATTTAGTTCTCGGATGTATCGATGGAGTAAATTTATGCCAGAAAAGCATTGAAAGCATCAGGCCATCCGATGGAGTTCATAGAAGAAATTTCACGAGACAGTAGCCATGACAATGTGCACTGAAATCTCGTTGTCCAGAAGCCAAGTCTTTTCTTGTTGATATTCTAATTCGGAAGATCTTATCAAATTTTCATCTGCTGTCTTAGATTTGGTCCAACTATGTTTTCAGTGAATTTAACTCTATGTATAAGAACTCTATATATAAAAACCCTCTGTATAAGAACTCTATGTATAAGAACTGTATGTATAAGAACTCTATATATAAGAACTATATGTATAAGAGCTCTATGTATAAGAACCCTATGTATAAAAACTCAATGTATAAGAGTTTCCTGTATGTTGATCTTATAGTGAGACAAACTAGACTTATATAAAATGAACAGATCTAGTTTTTACCGCCCTCGGAATATGTGTTATGACCTTTTCTTCTAGTGCACAATGTAAGGTTCTATCTCTATCCGAAGGTTTTGTTTTTGCAAGAATGGAAGGCACATATTGTCTCACTCATTCGACTCTCTGCATTCAATTCAACGAGAGCTTAGAGTTTATTTTTTGATACCGTTTATAACATATCGAAATATTCGTCCTAGACCCATTTGGAGTCTTGATATATTGTAAGATAATCTTGTCTTTTTAAATTTTAGTTTAATTTATATTTCCAAAAGTGCATTATAGCATGATTGTTTCATTTATCATCAATATTTTTTTTAGCTATTATTTTCAATTCCTTTGAGTATAATCTACATAAAATGCATTAAACTTTTGCGCTAATATTTTCTCTTTACCACTTTCATAATTAAACATGAGTTGCATAAAAATTCAATTGAAATACATGACATTTTGTTTATTAGAACAGGCAGGTAAACAGACAGACGGACAGCCTGAAGTGCATTAACGTGTTACTAGATTAAACATTTTTCCAAAGTTTAGCATTTCAAATTCCTGACACTGTTAACATTGTTGACTGCTATTTTCTAAAAAAAAATTTTTGTTTTCATAGACAAATGTCAAGTCTTTATAGTGAAAATAACACTTAACCTTTAGACTTTCGATAAAATTGTCAAATAATAGATGATGAAATTTCTTTCTCAGAAACCATATTTATAGTTGAATTCATAGGAAATGTCTGTAGAGAAAAAAAAAAATGTTCGAAACAAAGACGAACAACAATGGTTAAAAGGAAAATATAAACATTATAAATTAATTAAATATAATTCATTATTAAAAAGAACACTAGTTAACAGCTTTGTATTTAATTAATTAAATAAAGCTAATTAATTGCTTATTTGTTGTAGTCATTATAGATTTAAAAGGTCAATATAATTCCATTTAAAAACTATGCCTCAATGATTTCGTTATTTAGTTTAATGGTTTCCTTGTTATAATAAGGAAAAAATATCTAAGTTCCTTTGTTACATTTTATAACAAATCTATAACAAATTGTTTTCTTAAATATTTTTTTAACTATTTTTTAAATAGTTTAGTATAGAGATACCAAATATACAATAATTTGACATAACTTGAAATAAGCCCTTTAACTTTATTGTCAAAATTTTATGTGCTAAATTACTTAAAAACTATTATTTTATTCAATATAGTCAGAGTAAGTACATTTTCAAATACTCTTACTTATTTTCAACTTTTTCCCCTTTTTACATAAAAAGAAAATCTGCTGTTAAAGTTAAATAATCAACGGAAGTAAGTATCTTAAAATCTTTTTACAACTTTGAGTACTTTTAGTGTATTAAAGTTTAGCAAGTCCTGGTTGATTTCTCATAAAAACCACTTTTACTTTAAATGTGAAACGTCTTAGAAGAACAAATACAAATACATTTTACTTAAATGCTAGGGAAATTATAATCAAATATATGTACATTAGGATGGCACCATTTCTAAAGAGAACTTATTAAGTAGTGATGTTTACATCGGCAATGAAAGTTTAGTTCATGAAAAAAAGGTACCAGAATGTTCTCTTTTATAAATTATCATTCTATCAGAACGCGCTGTGTTTAATTATGTGTTAATAGGTTTAATATTTTAGAAAATTCAAAAAAGTTCCTGTCGATGAACAAAAAAGTACCAAAAGTCTACTGTTACAGATAATCATTCTTTCATGTTTCTGTTTGTTTAATAAAAATTACTAAAAATTCAAAAAGTACTAGTTACAGAACGAAAAAGTACCAAAAAATTCCCTTTTATATATTTTAAAAAGTACCAATCGAAGAACAAAAAAAACAAAAAAAAAATACCAAAAGTCCACTCTTTCATGTTTCTGTATGTTTACAGAACGAAAAAGTACCAAAAAGTTCCTTCTTATATATTCTCATTCAATTGGGACCAAATATATTAAAATTCTTGTGTCTATATTAATAACATTGAAATTAAATTCTTCTCTTGTGGTACCATTTGTAAAGTTTTATGTTACAGAAAAGCGAAAGAAAACGGCTTTGAATTGCTCAAAAAGTATGTAAAAAAGTACCAAATTATTCAACCGAATTTAGTTCTAAATAGGGCTTGAGGTCTATGTTCCAAAAAGGCACAGCATTTAGTGTAACTAAATTTGCCAATTTTTAATATTTAATCAAGGAGTTCGAATAAATGTAAACTTGCATTTTTACGCCCATTTTGGTACTTTTTCAAATAAAAATTTTATTCTAAACAAGTAAGAGTGTCATAATCAGCCATGCCGAATCTTATATACACACTATCAAATCATTGCCGAAAAGGAACGCATCATTGTAACGAACCGATGCTTTTGTTATTATCGAAAAATTTTCTAATTTTTGAACATCAGGGTAATTTTTGGAAGAGGGTTTAAGTATGGACCGTGCTCTTTCGCATTAAAAATATAAATTTGTAAAAACAAATCGTTTTTTTTCCAATTTTTATAACCATAAACAGTTTTTTGTAAAAGGTGTTATATGGGTAGAGTCAGTTATGGACCTATCCTCATCGGTTTAGACAATATTTATTTGTTTCGAATTTCATCGCAGTACTCGTATCTTTATTTCAGTTATTTCCCGAAGAAACAGATATACCGATCCTCATCAAATTCAGTTAAAAAATTCCAGGACCCAAATTACGGCATACGATATCGATCGAAATCTCAATAGAATCTTAATGGAGATTTCGATCGATAAAAACTATCTTAATTTGTACGAACTTTTGAGCCATTATTGAGCTTTAAAGTCATTTTCTAAAATAGACCTTATTAGACCGATCTTCATAAACTTTTATGAGAGCTAAATTAATTTTCTGAAGTGGTACATAAATAGGGGTAGCTTCTGTTATCGATCTATCTTCATCAAAGTCGGTAACAATTATGGATCGATCCACATAAAAGTTGGTATAGAGATTTTGACTCGTAAGAAACTTACTTGTGTCGAATTTCATAGCTATACGCGTATTTTTAAGCCAATAATGAGCGTTAAAGTCATTTTCTGAAGGGGACCCTATATGGGGGGTAGAGTAGTTTATGGGTCCATCCTAAACAAAATTGGTATAGAGATTTTATTTCGCATAAAACTTATGTGTGTGTAGTTTTAAGCCAGTAATTAACGTTAAAGTTATTTTCTGATGGGGATCAATTATGGATCGATCCACATAAAATTTGTTAGAGAGATTTTGGCTTATAAGAAACTTATTTATGTCGATTTTTAACGCTATACTCGTATTTTTAAAACGGTAATGGCAGTTAAAGCTGTTTTTAGGGTGTCCGAAAATGTGGACCGATATTGCCCATTTTAAATACAAAATAAATCGAACCTATAAGGAATATTTGTGGAAAATTTAATCCCTCTACCTCTTTCTGTTCGGCCTCTCTTGTACTTTCAACAGACGGATAGACATGGCTAGATCGACTTAGAATTTAATAAGGCCCCAATATGTATACTTTTGCGGGTCTACGGCCAATATTTCGATGTGTTTCAAACGGAATGACAAATTCAATAGACCCTTTTCTTTTTTATGGTGGGAATACAACATCTTATAAAAAGTACCTAAAATAAGTACTTTTTTAACCCTTAAATATCCAAATTCCTAAAAATTACCATACTTGTGTTCTTATTTTCTTTTTTTTTTAAGAAAAATTCTATAAATTTTATTTTTTCGGTAAATTTACTTATTTTATAGAAAATTTTCGATAAATCTTCCTTTCTATAGCGAATTTTTCGAAAATTGCTCTTTTTTAGAGAGAATTTTTCCATTATTTTTTTTTTGGAGAAAAATTTTCACTAGATTTTCTTTTCTATAGACATTTTTAATAAATTTTATTTTCCATAGAAAATTTGGGATAAAATTACTTCTTTATAGAAAATGTTCAATTAATTTTATTTTTTATTAAAAACTTTCCATAAATTTTATTTTCTATAGTAAATTTTTTCACTATATTTTCTTTTCTATAAAAAATTTTCGATAAATTTTATTTTTTATAGAAAATTTTCGATAAATTTTCTTTTCTATAGATAAATTTTCTTCTTTATAGAACATTTTCTTCTTTAAAGAAAATTTTCGATGAACTTTAAAGAATTTCCTTTTCTAAAGAAAATTTTCGATAAATTTTCTTCTTTATGAACTTTCTTCATTAAAGAACATTTTTGATAAACTTTTAAAGAATTTTCTTTTTTAAAGAAAATTTTCGATAAATTTTCTTTTTCATCAAAATTTTCGATAAATTTTCTTTTTCATAGAAAATTGTCGATAAATTTTCTTCTTCATAGAAAATTGTCGATAAATTTTATTCTTCATAAAAAATGTTAATAAATGTTCTTCTTTATCGAAAATTTTCGATAAATTTTATTTTCTATAGAAAATTTGCGATAAATATTCATTTCTATAGAAAATTTTCGATAAATTTTCTTTTCTATTGAAAATTTTCGATAAATTTTATTTTCTATAGAAAATTTTAGATAAATTTTCTTTTCTATAGAAAATTTTAGATAAATTTTCTTTTCTATAGAAAATTTTAGATAAATTTTCTTTTCTATAGAAAATTTTCAATCAATTTTTTTTTAAATAGAAAATTTTCAATCAATTTTCTTTTAAATAGAAAATTATCAATCAATTTTCTTTTCTATAGAAAATTTTCGATAAATTTTTTTAATAGAAAATTTTCAATAAATTTTCTTTTCTATAGAAAATGTTTGATAAATTTTTCTTTTAAATAGAAAATTTTCAATAAATTTTCGATAAATTTTCTTTTCTATAGAAAATTTTCGATAAATTTTCTTTTCTATTATTATTTCTATATAATAAATTCTTGTATTTCATAAATACAAGAAATTTTCTTTTCTGTAGAAAATTTCTTGTATTTATGTTGTTGTGGTTTCTCTTGAAGACTCTTCCCTTT
>NW_023995599.1:0-5000 GCF_015586225.1 Lucilia sericata | reverse complement strand
CGCCACCCTAATTGGCATTAAGTTATAACAAAATTTATATTAACAAGTAAGAGTGTTATATTCGGCCATGCCGAATCTTATATACCCACCATCAAATCATCCTTATAAATAAACTTTGATATTATCGATCTATGTTGAATCATATGTCGATATTAATATGAACATCAGGGAAATATTTGGTAGAGGGAATTTAACAAACTGTTTTTTTGTAAGAGTGGTTATATGGAGGGTAGAGTCAATTATGGACCTATTCTTGTCGGTTTATACAATAATTATTTGTATCTAATGTAGCTGTACTTGTATCTTTAATTCAGTCATGAGGTTTAAAATAATTATCTGAAGGGAACCGAAAATGGGTGTTTGATTAGTTATCCTCATCAAATTGAGCTGAAAACTTCCAGTTCCTATAAAACTACCGTAATTTGGAAGAACTTTAAAGTGATTCTCTGGAGAGAATCGTTAAAGGCGCCCCTATACGCCCACCCCCGTATAAGTCAATTATGGATCGATTTTCACTGCTGTAATCGCATTTTTGAGTCAGTAATGAGCGTTAAAGTCATTATCTGAAGGGGACCTTATAGGGGGGTAGGGTCAATCACAGATTTATTCTCATAAAATTTAGTGGGAGATTTTAGCTAATACGAAAATTGTTTATGTCGAAATTCATCGATGTACTCGCAGTTTTAAGCTAGTAATGAGCTTTAAAGTCATTTTCTGAAGGGGACTTTACAAGTGGGATAGGGTTAATTAAGGATCGATTCTAATAAAATTTGATAAAGAACTTTTGGCTTGGACAAAACTTGTTTATGTAGAATTTTACTGCTGTATTCACATTTTTGAGTCAGTAATAAGCCTTAAAGTCATTATATGGAGGGTAGGGTCAATTATGAACCGATCCTTATAAAATTTCACGAAGAGATTTAAATTCTTATAAAACATGTTTGTGCCGAATTTCACCTCTATTGATGCTTCCCTTAGCCAGTTATGTGCGATAAAGTAATTTTCTGACGGGGACTTTATATGGGCGGTAGGGTCAATTATGGACCTATCCTTATAAAATTTTACAAAGAGATTTAGGTTCCCATAAAACTTGTTTGTGCCGAACTTCACCGCTATTGTTGGTTCTCTTAGCCAGTTAAGGGCCATAAAGTAATTTTCTGAAGGGAACTTTATACGGTGGGTAGGGTCAGTTATGGGCCTATCTTATAAAATTTTACAAATAGATTTAGGTTCTCATAGAACATGTTTGTGCCGAATTTCACCGCAATTTATGCTTCTCTTAGCCAGTTATGGGCCGATTCTTGTAAAATTTTACAAAGTGATTTAAGTTCTCATTAAACATGTTTGTACCAAATTTCACCCGCAATTGATGCTTTTCTTAGCCAGTTGTGGGCGATAAAGTCATTTTCTGAAGGGGACTTTATATGGGGAGTAGGGTCAATTATGGGCCTATCCTTATAAAATTTTTCAAATAGATTTAGGTTCTCATAGAACATGTTTGTGCTGAATTTCACCGTTATTGATGCTTCTCTTAGCCAGTTATGGACGATAAAGTCATTTTCTGAAGGGGACTTTATATGGGGGTAGGGTCAATTATGGGCCTATCCCTATAAAATTTTACAAAGAGTTTTAAGTTCCTATAAAACATATTTGTGTCGAATTTCACCGCAATTGATGCTTCTCTTAGCCAGTTATGGGCGATAAAGTCATTTTCTAAAGGGGACTTTATATGGGGGGTAGGGTCAATTATGGACCGATTCTTATAAAATTTTACAAGGAGATTGAAGTTTCCATAAAACATGTTTTTGCCGAATTTCACCGCAATTGATGCTTCTCTTAGCCATTTATGGGCGATAAAGTAATTTTCTGAAGGGGACTTTATATGGGGGGTAGGGTCAATTATGGGCCTATCCCCATAAAATTTTACAAAGAGATTTATGTTTCTATAAAACATGTTTGTGCCGAATTTCACCGCTATTGATACTTCTCTTATCCAGTTATGGGCGATAAAGTCATTTTCTGAAGGGGACTTTATATGGGGGGGGTAGGATCAATTATGGACCGATCCTTATTAAATTCTACGAAGAGATTTATGTTCCCATAAAACATGTTTGTGCCGAATTTCACCGCTATTGATGCTTCCCTTAGCAAGTTATGAGCGATAAAGTCATTTTCTGAAGGGGGCCTTATATGGGGGCTAGGCGAAATCGTGGACCGATATTGCCCAATTTCAATACCAAACAAAATGCATCAACTAGAAGTATCTGTGCAAAATTTCAGCTCGCTAGCTACTTCCTTTTGGACTCTATCGTGTTTTCAACAGACAGACAGACAGACGGACGGACATGGCTAGATCGTCTTAGAATCTAATAAGGACCCAGAATATATATACTTTGTTGGGTCTTAGACGAATATTTCAATGTGTTACAAACGGAATGACAAAAACAATATACCCCCCATCTTTTTTGATGGTGGGTATAAAAAATATTACCTAAATTTGTGAACAAAAGTAGAACAGAAGTTGAAAAAAACTGAAACAGAACTAGAACAGAAATAGAACAGAACTAGAACAGAACTAGAACAGAACTAGAACAGAACTAGAACAGAACTAGAACAGAACTAGAACAGAACTAGAACAGAACTAGAACAGAACTAGAACAGAACTAGAACAGAACTAGAACTAGAAACTAGAACAGAACTAGAACAGAACTAGAACAGAACTAGAACTAGAACAGAACTAGAACAGAACTAGAACAGAACTAGAACAGAACTAGAACAGAACTAGAACAGAACTAGAACAGAACTAGAACAGAACTAGAACAGAACTAGAACAGAACTAGAACAGAACTAGAACAGAACTAGAACAGAACTAGAACAGAACTAGAACAGAACTAGAACAGAACTAGAACAGAACTAGAACAGAACTAGAACAGAACTAGAACAGAACTAGAACAGAACTAGAACAGAACTAGAACAGAACTAGAACAGAACTAGAACAGAACTAGAACAGAACTAGAACAGATAGAACAGAACTAGAACAGAACTAGAACAGAACTAGAACAGAACTAGAACAGAACAGAACAGAACTAGAACAGAACTAGAACAGAACTAGAACAGAACTAGAACAGAACTAGAACAGAACTAGAACAGAACTAGAACAGAACTAGAAACAGAACTAGAACAGAACTAGAACAGAACAAGAACAGAACAAGAACAGACAAGACAGAACTAGAACAGAACTAGAACAGAACTAGAACATACTAGAACATACTAGAACAGGACTAGAACAGAACTAGAACAGAACTTGAACAGAACTAGAACCGAACTGAACAGAACTAGAACTAGAACAGAACAGACTAACAGAACTAGAACAGAACTAGAACCGAAACTAGAACAGAAACTAGAACAGAACTAGAAACAGAACAAGAACAGAACTAGAACAGAACAGAACAGAACTAGAACAGAACTAGAACAGAACTAGAACAGAACTAGAACATAACTAGAACAGAACTAGAACAGAACTAGAACAGAACTAGAACAGAACTAGAACAGAACTAGAACAGAACTAGAACAGAACTAGAACAGAACTAGAACAGAACTAGAACAGAACAGAACTAGAACAGAACTAGAACAGAACTAGAACAGAACTAGAACAGAACTACAACAGAATTAGAACAGAAATAGAACACAACTATGCTGTACACAAAGCAGGTATACGTTATTCTCTGAAATTTGTTGGCCAGTGTATTTATATATCAGAATCTATAAAAACCATATTAATTATTACTAGGGTGGCCAATATTTATTAAATATGCTTATAGTTATGTGATTGTATTTTTCCTTTTTGTTTTGCAGAAAATGTGAAGAATTTCCTATATTCAAATGAAAACGAATTCAAGGTCATTTTATTCACCAACCTATTGAATTGATCAATATCTATTTTGGCTCGACATTTAGTCTCTAGCGATTCATGGTCTTATTAATGATGTTTTATGTACGTAATGTGTTGTTCTGCACTCTATGAAATAAATTACGTCTGTTATTTCTTCACCCTCGTCTTTCCATCTTACTATCTATCCAAAACGTGATGTTATTTGTAGTTTTTTTCTCTTTATATGTGGAAGTTCATAGGGAGAATTTATGTACATAACCAGCAAAAACTTGACTTTAAATTTTAATCACATTACATTCCGTCCTGATTACATATAAGTCGTGTTATATCATCTGTATAATTTGTTTTCCATACGACATACATTGACCAAATTTTATAATTAGTTGTCAGAGATTGTGGTAAGTACATTAATGTGTAAAAAATAATTGTTTTAAATGCTATTGTGCAGTAAATTTTAGACTTACTTTGTAATGAAAGTTTTTGCTGGGTATCTAAATGTTTTGGTCTTTATAAGGTTTTTCAAATTAGTTTTCTTTGCAAATAGAAATAGTTGTATAACTATTTGTATTATGAAAACTTAATAAGAAGTTTGAGTAATAATTATTATATTTATGTGTTAAATGTGATAACTTATTGGAGATTAGATAAATAGGAAGATAATTAAATTAATTTTTTGGTTCATTTTTGGCACATTGTCATTAATTGAATTTGTAGAAAGTTATAATGAGAAGAACATTCTTGGCACTATTAACAAATATTTAAGTTAACATTTTTTAGTTAAATTATTTTTCATGTTAGTAGTAAATTAAATTAATTACATAACTCACCTTTTGCAATCGCCTGCAGAAAGGTACCGAACAATAATTACCCAGTAAAAACTTTCATTACCATGTATGGGGTTAAAATGCTAAAATTTACTAACACAATAGCATTTTAAGTCATTATTTTAACACGGTGATGTCATTGGAGGCAAGTACTTACCACAAACGATTACAAGTAATTAGAAAAAGTAGTCATTGTAAATCGCATGAAAAAACGTATACAGCTTCTATATCTTTACTGGCAAGATGACTAATGAATTAGAAAGTATTTATATAATACATTATTA